>NW_012148631.1:4635144-4897884 GCF_000956105.1 Propithecus coquereli | reverse complement strand
AAATTTCCAAATGCAAGTGTATATATAAACACATTAATGGCTACATTAATAAAATATTTGGAATTGTCATTTACACAATGTTTTTGTTATACCTAAAGTTGAATTTGTTTGTTTGCCTTAAAGATTAAACAGCTTATGAAATAAAACTATTAAGCTAGTTGATAATGTTTATAACGTTTAAGAGGAAAAATGCATGTTCAGTGTTACTCAAAGATTAGTGCATGTCAGAAATACATTACAAACTATATTCTCAAATAATTTTCATGAGAGTTCTATAGTCCCTAACATAGCAGGTGCTCAATAAATGTGTGCTAAATAAATTAATTAGAATATAAAAAACAATATTCCATGATAAAAGCCAAACTATACTCAATTCAAATCTATAGGTCAGGTGCAGTGGCTCACACCTGTAAACCTAGCACTCTGGGAGGCTGAGGCGGGAGGACTGCTTGAGCTCAGGAGTTTGAGACCAGCCTGAGCAAGAGTAAGACCCTGTCTCTACTAAAAATAGAAAAATTAGCTGGGTGTCCTGGTGTGCACCTGTACTCCCAGCTACTAGGGAGGCTGAGGCAGGAGAATCACTTGAGCCCAGGAGTTTAAGGTTGACATGAGCTAGGCTAATACCATGGCACTCTAACCCAGCTGACAGAGCAAGACTCCATCTCAAAAAAGGAAAAAAAAAAAAAATCTATGGTTACCCTTTCCTATCTCTTACCAAAAAATCACAAATTCTCCATTCAAGTGTCATCTCCTTTAATGTATGCAAAAGCAATTACATGTTCTAAAGTTCTTAAAAAAAGAACTATAGGCAAAATCTTTCAAAATACTGAAAGATACAGGCTGCCAATGCTAATGAAAGTTTAAGCATATATATAATTATAAAACTTCCCTTCAAGAAAACTGATAATTCTTCTAAACATTTTATCTCTCTTGGGTTGTATCTATAGCTTATTCAAATGGAGTACTAAGAACTGTTCAAAATCTTTCACGGGAACCCAAGCTATATTTGTAATTACTTTAACTACATGACTTTACTCAATATTAGAGAGCCATGTTTTAAATTTTAAAAAATGTAAGCAACCTAATATGGCCACATACCTAAGGTACCTCACAATAACCCTTCACTGCTAGGTATTATTATCTTGATGAGATATTGCCTTTCAAATTTAAAAGATTTACTCAAGGTCACACTGCTAATTAGAGTTTAGAATCAAACCTCTCTAAAAATTTACATGTTTTGCTTTATTTATCTTAAAAACAGCTTTATATATTAAATAATTATATTCAAATTCACTGAGTCAAACTTAAGTCTATCTGGATCCACAGCCTGTGCTTCACTCTACTACATTGTTTGGCCTCACAAAATAGTCTTTCTCAAAAATTATTCATGTTTCACCTTGAGAAAGTGATTAAAAGTAAGATCTACACTTTTATCTTTCTATCCACTAAGTATTTTCTGAAAACTTGAACATGGAACTCATTCTGTTTCAATAATATAAAATGTGATGAAAAAAATCTGATGAGAATCTATACTAAATTTGAATTCAAAAATATATATTGCTCTAAATTTATTTTGGGAAAAACATATTTCTAATTTCTACAAAGCACCTTTGAACAATTAAACAAAATAAGTTTTGTCACAAAAAATTAAAATGAATGCTCACATTCTGGGCTCTCTGCCTTAAAGAAAAACACATTATTCACATTATCTTATCTGTGATGAGACCAAAACCCAGGTACGGTATAGTGCCAAAAATGTGACAGTGAATCTTCAAGCTTATTTTCTAGTAAGACAGAGGAAAGTCATAAGGAAAATAAATTTAGACTGTAAAATTCAAACCTGGCATATATTGATTTTAAGACTACTCTTCCATTTCTTTCAAATGAACTGATACCAACAAGGTCTCAAAAGCTTAAACTCATGAACTAAGTAGCATCTTTCTAGTTTTAACTAGCAACAACCACATTCACTAGGCTTGCAATAAACAGGTTTTTCCTGAACTATGTTGGAGCAATGTGCTAATCATATTCCATGGCTTCTCTGAAGACAACAACAACAAAAAAAATCAAAAAACTTTACCCCAGAATTAGTTTCAATTCCATCAGAAAAGCAATTAAACTTAGTTAAAAGGCCCTCTGCAAAGAGGGGAAATTTATATCGGGTAGGCTTTTTTCCAGTATCTCAATTCTGCTAGAGCTAGAACCAACCAACTCACACTTTAAAGTTAAAAAATAAGTCTCTTCCCTTCTAAGTCAAAGAAAATGTAATGAAGTTGCATGTTAAACAATATTAATAATTCACCATGAATTTCAGAACTGCAACACTGCAGCAACTTGTTGTTTACAAACATAAGACGCAGCATATAATTTGGAGGATCCATATACTGACAAAACTAGGAGAGTTATTAAAGTGACACGAATTATTTGCCTAGTTAAGACAATTTAACACATCAGTGGTGCTAGTGTCTAAAGTAAGAGCATATGGGCTCCAAGTAAAGTCCTAAACTATTTCCCTATCAATCAAGTTTTAGGATAGTCTTTGTGACAAACATACTGGTTTTTTTTTTTTTTTTTTGCTTACGTCCTGATTCTCAGCTAATGAAGATGGGAACATAACTGAGCTGCAGATAAGAAGGTGTCAGCCTATATACTAGGCAATTCTCCGTCACTTTCCTTTAAGGACAAAGATCTAGGCACCCCTCCAAAGAAGTGTTATATTTAAATATAATTATTGGCAGGTGCCCCAATATAGTATTTGGTTTGGACATCAGAATTCCAAGATGTGTTTGGCAGGACAGGCAGGATTTTTTTTTTTTCCCCTTTAATGTAAGAGTCAAATTATGCTTGTAGTCACATGAATATGGACCTTGTTTCTTCATTTTGAAATCAGGTCAATAAAACCAAATGTCACAGGGTTGAGAAATCCTATATAGGAAGTGAAATCACCTATGTGAAAATGCCTAGACCAGTACTTGATATATAGTATGTACTCAAAATTAAAACAAAAGTGTTGACTTGAATATTATTTAACATTTGAAGTTGATAAATAAGTACATTCTATTATTTTCCACTTTCAAAACTCTATCTACAATCAGCTTTTGATAATCATGTATCACTGTAAAATTTTTCCTTTCATCTTACATGCTTCTGGAAGGCATTTCTTTCCCCCACACCTCCATATTAGGATTATGTGAAGACATACTGTAGTATAATAGTTAAGAGCTTGTGTGTGAATAATAATTTCTACCTCATAGAATTGTTGAATGAATTAAATGAGTTAATATATGTAAAACACTTGGAACACAGTAGGCACGTTAGCTGTTATTAAATGCATATTAGTTCGGCTGTGTCTAAAAACAGGATTGGAGGCATTCCATCTGAATTCATGTAAAGAAATTTTAAGCTAAGCAAAAGTAACTTAGAAACAAATTTTAATACAAAAAAATTCCCAAAATAAAATGCTTTCCCATATCAGTTATTGGGGGCTTATTCGCATAGTCGGAATCTCTGCTCATGCTCAATAAACATGGATACAAGGGAATGTTGAATTGTACCAAAAAAATTAATTTAAAATGTTATCATTAATTTTAATTACTGCATGTACCCAAACCTGCAGTAAACAAAAGTAAAAATCATTCTGGTTCATTTCAAATTAAAATAAATGTTGTCCAGTACCAGTTATACTTCAGGTAATTGATTTTCTTTTAATATAACAATACCATGCTACCTTAGATTGAATACCAGTATTACAATGTAACCATGTAAGCTCTATACTGTAATGTCTGTGGCATATTTCAAGATCTCTCTATAACACCTAAGAAATTCTTTTTAATGGCAATTGAAATTAAATTGCTAATATCTATAAAATTTCTTTCCTAAAATTAATAGTGTTTAAGTTATAAATTTAAATAAGACAGGAGTGTTTAGAAAGAAGAATGTGGATTGTACTTGCAACAGTTCAGCTAAATTTCACAGTAGGTTACTTTAGAATCATAAGGAGCCTCAGTGATGACCTAGGTCATACCCCACATTTTATGAAGAAACTGAGGCCTCCAAATGCTGATTCAGATAAAGCCAATACCACAACCTAGCTCCCGGCTCCCAGTCAAATAAATGTTTCTCCCTTTTTTTTTTCAGATCAAATTTAACCAAGTTATTCATATCAACTCAAAAGGGTACTTTTTGCCAAAAAACTAATTCAAAAGAATTATTGTTTAAAAACACACACATACTACAAAAAAAATTGCATTCATTTAAGTAAGAACCACAGTAGTCAGTTTACTTACTTCTTATGATTTTTCCAAAACCCAATTAGGAGTTTCTCACCACAGAGATTTTTTCAAATCACTTATTTCTCTTGTGACTTTCAAATCACCCCCTTGCTAGCTCTCTCCTTGTGCTCATGCTCTCTCTCTCACTTTTTCTCTCACACACACTCTCTCTCTTCCAAGTGGTGGGGATGGGGAGCAGAAATCAGCAATTTACTTTGTAATCCTACCACTTTTGAGCCAGATACATTAACCCCACCCTTTTTCTATCCATAATAGACAGGAATTCTAAGTGAAGAGTTAGTTTCTAACAATATCTTTTGGTATCAATCTTATTCTATTATTTCATAAATCAGCTTAATTAGTCTCCAAAGAAACTGTCTGATCAAAAAGATTTCACACATTAAACACATTCAATTAGCACAATAGGAAAAAATATTAATATACATATTTTACTCATTTTCTGGACTTTTCATTTTCCCAAAGCAAATTTTTATCAAAAGGTACTAAGTTGAGAATGGGAAACAGACCATGAGGTCACACAAATTCATTCTGTCAGTGTATAGGAGCAAAATAAGATAGAAAAGTATCTTCAGTTCTGAGGTAAATCTTAATCCAGTTAAATGTATAAAATGCCATCTTGGATTTTTAAAATTAGCTACATAGGAATAATTCATAAAAGTTATCGTTGTACTAAATTTCCTTTAAATTTACATTCAAAAGAATATCAAAAGCAACTTTTTAAAAATAGACTTCACAAAATTGTCAATGTCTGAAACAGCATTTTACTTGACCATTAAAGCAGCAATTGCTCTTCAGTTTGAGTAAAAACTCTTTCTAAAATCAAATGCCAAAAGCTTTTTGAAAGGCAAAAAAATCATTTTAAAAAATCTACATATACCCAAACATTTTAAGCTACACTGCACCTGAATCCTCAGGGAAGGAGTAGATATTTAACCCCTTGGAATGACACAGGGGTCTCATGACAAACTTCCCGCACCCTCAACAAATTACTAATTAAAAAAGGTAATTCTGCTTGTACTAACATCATATTTGGGAACACTACAACTATTTTGTAATCTTTTTTAGCTCTTGTAGAAAAATTTCTCAAATAATCCTCTAGCTATAGCACATGAGTATATACACACATGTATGTATACATATTTTGAATTTTTTGTTTTTTTAACCTAGAATTTGTACTCTTTCTAGCAGTGTGCTCTTGGGTAAGTTATTTTTCTTTCTGATACTCAATTTCCTCATCTGTAACATGGGGATAATAATAGAACTTACCTTGTGGGGTGGTTGTGAGGACTGGATTCAGTGTTAGCTTATTACCCCCTATAAATTTCCTAAACACATGTAAACGATCATATCCCCAAGTATATAAATTTAGTGGGGCATCTGATGTTTAACTAACTATGAAATTCCCTTTATCTTATTTGTATCAACTAAACTAGCTTCTCAATAATTCAAAAACATCAAACAATGACTCTTGCCAGAATAAGGATATACTGGTAGCAAAAAAGACAAGTGATCTTTCCCTAGATCTATTTTTAGGAACAGTTTAATTATCTACAACCCCTAGTGTTAACACTGGAAAATAAACAAATGGGTGAAAGGCACAGAGTCACTCTGAGATCAACAGTTTCATAGTATTCAAAAATAAATGGGAATGAAAAAGACATTTAGATTATTTCTCTCTCACTAGTAGTCCTTACTGACATAAAGTAGGCCAGAATTTGCAGAGATTTAAGAGGAATTGCCAAATTGATCAGACTGTGCAGACTTCAAGGTTCAGAGAGGTTAAAATGTAACCAATGAGAAAACTGTAATTGGTGGTTTTCAGTGAATCACTACTTTATAGTGTCGAAAGAATTTTTTTTAGTTATTTAGTTACTTCATATGGGCAGAAAACATTCATTAGTTTCCACAATGAAATATACTTACATATATATTATTTATTCTCATCTAAATAAGTAGAGAAAAACTGACCCTGATTATCTTGTCAGGCAAGAAAGATATTACAGTTAATAATTCTGACATCACTAGCTACCTGGTATTCATAATTATCAATGGCAAGATTATGGCTACGATTTAGAAAATTGTAAAAGAAACAGATAAATATTTTGTACCAAATTACACTCCTCTCCTGCTAAAATGAGGTCTGGTAATTGATTCATTTTCTATCTAAGAAGTGCTCTGATGTGAATAAGGACAATTCAAACTCTTTAGTTACACAGATATTACACCATGCTATATTTCCTTATTCATCTTAATCTATTAATGGAACATAATCTTACCGGAAAAGGAAAAATGTTGTCAGCCCTGTTCAAGCTATCTTCCATCCAGGATTTAGGAGCAAAGGCAGAGCTGGGCCGAGCATACTTCTGAAGCTGAATATGATTGCTTGCAAAATTTTTCTTCAAAGGCGAGATGGAGTTCAGGGGCGTTATTCCACCATTCAGCCCTCTGCGGTGATCTCGGCCTTGGGAACCTCCCCAGCCACCATATCCACCACCTCCTGGGCTCCAGGAAGAAGAGGGTGTTGGAGAGGGACTCTGGTAGCTGCTCCATGGAGAGGGGGGTTTGTTAAGATTATTCGCCAAATGAGGCAGCTGGTTAAAAGCAGCATTTCTATGTGTGAAGGGTGGGGGATGGGGACTGGCAGGAGACCTCCTTTGCTGCTGATGCTGGCTGTGATGATGCTGGAAATGAGGGTGATGAGGGTGGTGCTGTGAGAGAGGCCCGATCTGAGGAGAGAAGCTGCCTCCAAAGCCAGGGCTGACATGATGGGGAAAATTTTGAAACAACAGAGCACCGTTATTAGCCGAAGCGGCAGGGACCCCACCCTGGTGAAAGAAACTTGCATCTTCATTGATTATTGTAGAGGAAGAAGGCGCTATCGCTGCTGACCAGTTACTGAAACCAGTAAGAGACGATGCACTAGATGTCAAGGGTTGGGTCGAAGTACCTAGCCCGGTGGCTTCTTGATAATCAAATCCTGTCAAGACTGGAGATTCGATTCTTATTTTCTCCTTCCCATTGCCGTTTTCTGAAGAATTGTCCCCTTGATTTTCTTCTGATTTTGCCTTCTCGGTTTCAGGCAGTATCCCAGCTTCCTGACCGGGACTTGGGGAAAGCTGCTGCTTTTCTAAGGGGTCTTGCTGTTCCTGTTGCTGACTTTTTGCTTTTTCTGACCCCAAGATTTCATCCTGAATGTTATGTGTAGCTGGAGCAGGAAAGAGCCAAGCTGACCCAGCACTGCTGCCATTGGCAGCTGTGTTATTATTTATAAAAGCAGCAGGGCTGGGGGTGGCATTTTGGTGATGGTGAGGAGGCTGCAGATGTGGATGGAATCTGACTGGAAAAGCAGATTTATTCCCAGTATTGCTTTGCACTAGCACTCCAAACCCGTAATCCCCCATTTATTATTTTTAGGATCAGAATCTCACAATAAAAAATGATAACCTGATGCCTCAACGCCTTTTTTCCCTCTACTCAAAAGTTGTTTGTTTGCTTGAAATGTCTATTTATAGCTAGCTCAAAGATCGCAGCTTATCACTCTAAATTGTACTGATGTGGAATTCTGGTCTCTGAAAGAAAAAAAACACAACTAAAAAAATCTCTTAAAACATTGACATGGATCCAATTGGGCTTATTTCTATGAGGCAATAAAAATGAAGAGGGTAAAAATCAAGTCTTTGGTTAGTAAAATAGGCGCTTTCTTTTTCCAAAGGAAAATGTACATGAATGACAAAAACACAGCTTCTCAAGCATCTATGGATGTAGAAGAATAAGCATTGCGCAGAGTAAAAATATATATATATATATAATTTAACAATCACATATGGTCTTCCTTAGCAGTTTAGATTCACTCACATAAAAATTAGAATAGAGCTAAGGGGAGAATATGTTCTTTTCTTGGCAGCTTGGTTAAAAAAATCAGGAATAATTTAAGAACATTATATATTATATATTTATATATATAGATTATATTAGGTTATCTGGGGTGGGAGGTGAATTCCTAATTCCTGGTTGCGGGAGAGGAAATCAGCACTGACTAATGGAAAGATGATTGCAGGGAGGTTTTTGCTGTTCCTGGTCCTGTTTCTGCTCTTTCGCAGGGTGCAGTTTTGGCCTCTGGGGCTGTTCCTGAGGCTCCGGGTGCAGATCTTGCCGTGGTCGCTGTTCCTGGGCTCCCCCCGGCTTCCTCTCCCCCATGAAAGGGGTTGGAAACACCCGTTTCTCCCTCTTGGGGGTGGGGGGAGGTCGCGATCAGGAAAGATTAGCGAGACTCAACAAGGGCGAGCTGACGGCCCGGGGGTGCGGGGACCAAGGGGGCGACCTGGAAGGTCCTGCGGTTTCTGCCTCTTCCCCTCTCTGCGGCTCCGGGGTTTTTTTCCCTCATGGGACCCAGAGGAGGTTTGTTCAGTTCTCTCAGTTCGATTCTCCGCAGGGGGTGAGGGGTGAAAAAACGGGGAAAAAGGGAAAAACCCACGACCGTAGTTATTCTAAAGGAGAAGGGCCTCCCCCCTTGGCGCGCTCTCTCTCTTTTTCCCCAGATTTTTTAAAAACTATAATTTAGAAGGCTTTTGTTTCTCCTCACGGTTGCTGGGCCGTCGCTGCCGCCGCCGCTGCCTTGACCCGGTCCCGCAGTCCCGGCTGTCGTTGTTGCGGACTCCGCCTGGCTCTTCTTTTTCTTTCCTTCTTCCTCCTCTTCCTTCTCTGCTGTCGCCGCTGCCGCTGCCGCTGCCGCCGCCGCCGCCGCCGCCGCCACCTCCCGGTGCCCGGGTCCCGTAGCCGCGGCTGAGTCCTTCTCCTCAGGACCGAGCCGAGTGAAATGACAACCAGCTGGAAAGACCAAGAGACACTTCCGGTTCGAAGAGGGAGGGGTGGGGTAGCACGTACACCCCACCCACCTGCCAAAAGCCCAATCATCTGTTAGAACTCAGACAAGACCACGCCCCCTAGGCTCAGGGGCCCTCCCAGGAAGGTCGAAAAGTTACCTTGAGATACGCCCCTTCCGTCTGCGCCTCGCCCAGCGAGTGAGGCCCGGAGCTTGGAACCCTCTCCCCCGACCCAGGCTGAGCGCAGCAGGTCGCCATGTTTTGTGTGGGCAAAGGAGCCCTTCGCTATTTATCTTCCTCACCCGGTCTTTGCAGGAGGAGCAATGGGGGACGCGCCAAAAAGAACGGATTCCTCGAGCACTGCAGGTTAGAATCAAGGTGTTGGTGGTCAAAGTGGTGACCCATGAAACCGTAGATGAGCGAGGAGACTGCCCACAGTAAAGGTGGTGCCCCAGGCGTCACGTGCTCTGGCCCGAGCTCCGCCCCAGAGGGATCTGGAAGGGGAGGCGGGTCTTCCTAGCAGCTGTGCGGTGCCTAGAACTGCGCATACCCTTGTCCGGAATGTAGACTTGGCAAGGGACTCTCCCTTCACCTTCCATTCACCCACCCGCACCCCGACTCCTCTGGCCTGTCTTAGGCTCGCATCTGAAGCGGTCCCCCAGGCATAGAGGTGCAGCTGCTGCCGGCGTCCGTGGCTAAGCCCCGCCGCATTCCATTCTAGTCCACCTTACACATTTCCAAAGCTAAAGTCTCACCTGGGTGCTCCCCTCCTCCGATCTCTTCTATGGCTGCTCATTCCCTCGAGGATAAAGGCCAAACTCCTTAGCCTGATAGTGAAGCCTTTCCACCTTGTGGGCAATATACCTTAACGCCTCATCTCCCTCCGAACACACTCTCAGTGCTTGTTTACATGCCCTTTCCCCTCTTCTCCACTTGGTAAACTCCTGTTTGGTTTTAGGAAACAATTCAAAAGCTACCAACAGGGTCTTCTGAATTCTCTCAAGCGTCCACAGCCCTGTGTACCTCTCGTGCTTATTATCACACTATATTGGAATAGTTGTTTGTGTCTCCCAGACCTGTGCTCGGCTGTAGGCTCACTGAGGAGCGGACATCGTAGCTACGAGGCATCAGTGAATGGATCCTGAAAACATGAAGGAACAAACAGACAAAAACCATTTTTCCTGACTGCCCCTCTCACTAGTGCCTTGTAGATTCCTCTCTTTTAATTACTACTGGTTGTCAGCAGGTTAGTTTCTTGAGGGCAAAGGCTGTGTCTGATTTATCTTTATGTCTCCAGTGGCCAGCAGAGGGTCTGGCACAGAGCACACTCAGGACATGTTTATAGAATGAACAAATGGATGTTCTGTGCCCAGTAGATTGTCGAGGGTGTCTTGGAGCTACCAATTCTTCTCAAGGGCTAAAATGGCCATGACTTGGAGGAAAGATCATCCTTTGGAACCAAACAGCCATGAATTTGAACCCCAGCTCTGCTACATCCTAGTTGTGCAGCCCTGGGCATCACCTGTATGAGCCCTGGGTTCCTCATAGATAAAATATAGATGATATTTCCTCCCTTGCTAGATTTGCAAATTACATAAGATACATGTGAAGTTCTGGGCTCATAAGAGGTGTTCAAAAATGTCAGTTCCTTTTTAACATATTAAGTATAGAGAACTAGTTCACAAGTGTCTTTTGCCTAGAAGCTGCTGCATGCACAAGGGAATCTAGGAACATGTCTTGGTTTGTGGAAGGAGGAGGCACACCCAGGGCCACAATCAGATGCTGCCGGGGCAGTCTGATATTTTCAGGCTAAATCAAGTGTGGGCTGTAGGTTGGGCTGGGATGAAGCAAGCAAGGATGACTATTGGAGACATCTATCAGGCTTCTGCTTAGGGACTGGAAGAATGGGAGAGGGAAGGGGAAATCAATTCTCTTGGGTCAACTGCCTACTCAGAAACCCAGGATACCCAGCTAGGGCTCTCCTCCTTAAAAACATTCTGGCTTCAGAAGCTGTCCCATGGTAACCATGACAACAATTCAGTAGCTCCATTTAGGATCTCCAAAGGGATCTACAGTTGCGGATGAGTGCTGGCTTGAACATTCTGCTGGCAGAAGCGAGCCCTTCTCATGTAGCATGCTCAGCAGGAGGCTTTGGGTTGCACGGAAAGCAAGCTCTGCCTGAACATTAAGGTGCTACCAAATTAAAAAAAAAAAAAGAAAAGGCTCCCTCCCTGTCCAGTGCAGTGAGGGCTGACACACCTTCAGAGATGTTATAGGCTGGGAAATGCTTGCACCCTGCTGGCTACTGCCCATCCCCCTCTGGGGTTTCAGCTCAACCACACCCAGAACCTAGAACCTCCCAGGAAGCAGGGCATTAATATCGCCTTCACCGGCCTCTTTTAAAGCTTGGCAGGCAATATAAATCTCATCCCATAATCACACAGGGTGAACTCTGCCCCACTCCAGCTCTAGTGTCCTCCACCACTGCCCTTGAAACATACATTGTCAGCCTTCTCCCAATAGCCCACACTCAAGCTCCCCACGGGCCTGTGTAATGACTGGCAACCAGTACCATCACCCAAGCTGGCCAGGTTGCGCTCTGTGCAGCTCCATGAAGAACCACAGACTGGTGTGTGACTGCTGCCCACTGTATTTGTACAATGCAGCAGCCCTGTTTCAGTTCATTTCCATAAGACACAGGGGCACAGTATACAAATGTGACACTCATACAAAAAAAGCCACCAGCTACTGCTGTAAATTACATGAGCATGTGCTTATTGCATGCAGAAATATTTAAAGCAGTTGATCCTTTTAGAATTAGCAGCCCAGGAGTGTTCTGTAATTGAATTGAAGGACATTGTGTACTTGGTGTTGGTTTTGATTAGTGAGCTGTACTGAAAAGACAAGTCTGGGCAAGTATATGGTCCAGTCCTTCAAGAGATTGATACTCAGCAGTTACTTTACCTGACAACATTAATAAGCATTCGAACGTAATAGTGGAATACATATTTTAATGAAACTAACAAATGATAATAATATGCAAAGGCAGGTCCTGTGAAGGCAGGGGAAGAGAGAAAGGTGAAATTACTTTAGGAATATCCTTTTCTCCAAATGTACCTGGAAGCTCACTGCCATAAGGCTAGCTGGATGGAAACAAAATCAAGTTGCAAAAGCAGGTTTTATTAAACCCCACCCTGTTTCAATATTGGAAAGTGTGCATGTTTGCTTAGAAAGCACCATTATTTTTTTACAACTAATGCTGGGTTGCATTTTCTCCTTTTGTTTGTTGCTTTGCAAACTTGTGCAAGCCCTCTGCATTTTAAACGCTATTTTCCTCCTGCTTTCCCATTTGAGATATTACCATTAACGTGGAGTGGATAGTTGACAAGCTATTTTGGTGGGGAGTCGTGAAGCCAGTTTCTCCAATGCATTTATTGAATAAATGGTTTGGAAAGGTCCAGGACACAGACATGCTTCACTTGAAATGGCTGTATCCTGGCAAAGATTTAGGTGATCTGGAACGGGGAGGTGGTGAGGGGCGGGTTGACCTTCCAAACTGTGACGTGCATCATGTTGGGATGACTTGGATTCTTTTGTGGCTCCAGTGACCCATGTAGATGGGCTGCTGACCTAGATTATCCTTTGCTGTTTTGATTGGACACACTTCACTTCCTGTATCAAAGCTGTGGCCATGTCGCTGAACAGCTGCCATCTCACACTCTGTGGCTAGGCTGGAGGATTTTTACCTGCAATACTGGGAAAAGAATAACTTCAAAGATTGCAGGGAAGCTGTAGAGTCCAGAAGTCAGAGAGCTGGGAGTCAGAGATCGCAATTCTAGCCCCAACATAGTCATAAACTCACAGGCATTGGTCCAGTTTGTGTGATGATTTCCTTATGGCCAGAATTTTTACTATAAAGAGTTTCAATTCTAAACTCTTAAACAAAAAAAAGTGCAAAGAAAGTCATCTCTATGTGGTAAAAAAAAAACCACTAAAACTTATCCTTTCCTTTTATATCCAAATTTCTTACTTCCCTGTTCTTGGAATATATATGTTACTAAAGCACACCGATATTAGTTGATTTCTAAGCATCCAACCTCAAACTTTAGAGTGCATCAGTCCCCATGGGAGGTCATAAAATGCATATTCCCAGGCCCTTCCCCAAAGGTAATCTGGTTCAGCTTTCTCATAGTATTTTCTCATAAAATTATAAGGTGCAAGAAATTTCTAATAATAATGTAAGAGCCACCCCCCCCAAAAAAAAAACAAAATAAGAATGGCTAAAACAAAATAGTTCCTTTCTGACATAAAAGAATTTTGGAAGAGTTAACATAGAAGCTGGAGGGTGGTTTTAAGGAGTCATCGAAACCCAGATTCCCTCCATGTCATTGCTCTTCCCTCCTCAAAGTGTGACTTCCCCATTATGATTCAAGATGGCTGATCAAGCTCCAGCCATCATGTCTGCATTCCAGACCAAGAACAGAGGAAAAGATGACCCTTCTCTTTGAGGAAACTGTTCAGAAGACGTACACATCACTTCCATTCTTTGCCCATTGGCCACAATTTGGCCACATGGCCATACCTTGTGGCAAAAGAAGTTGGGAAGTATGTATGGTCTTTATTCTGGGCTCCAAAGTACTTAGTTAAAAATTGGGATTCTAAGACTGAGGAAGAAGTGGGGAGATGGATATTTGAGGGTGAGATACTGAGAGCCACCAAGGTTTAGTGACTACTGGAGGTCGTATAGCCAAGTGAATGCCCTCAATTTGCAGTTGAGGAAACAGAGGCCCAGGGAAAGGCCTTGTTTAAAATAACCCAGTTGTTGTGCCCAGGTATCTTGACTCAGAGCTCTTTTGCCTGCCCAGTGGTCCTTGAATTTTAGCATGCATCAGAATCACCTGGAGAACTAGTTAAATCAGACCAGAATTTCTGATTGAATAGGTATAAGGTGGAGCCAAGAATCTGCATTTCTAACAAGTTTCCAGGCAGTTGCTGATGGTCTGGTGAACACACATTGAGAACCAGTGGTCCCCAGGGCCATCTATGTTTAAAAAGGGGCCTTCAATTCCATGTGGCCAACTGCAACCCATCACCCTCCCTGCCAGCCCTAGTCTTCCCTCCTCCCATGTTCTCTAGCTTATTTAATGGTGCCGTGATTCATTCTTTCGGTGGCTGAAGCCAAACTTAGGAGTCATCCCAAACTCCTCCCTCTCCCTCTCCATCCTCTACAGTTGGTACCCAAGTTTTCTTCATTTTCTCTTAGCATCTCCTTTTTCCTCTCTATCTTCTGCTTTGGTTCAAATCTAACTATTTCTCACATGAATTTTTCTGTGTGTGTGCAAAAGCTGTCTTCAGGCTTGATGTCTGGCCTTGCCCACCGAATCTTTCTACGTGGGGAAACTAATTACATTCATTGCTCCCTGATGTACTCAGCTGTATTTTTCAAACTTCGGTGATTTTCAATCTAGAATCACAATTTTTGCCATATTGGTATAGCTCCTGCACTATCACTTATTTAATATTTTTCCATAAGTTGACTTAACTTTTTAAAAAATTTAAAATAAGTATACGTTCAAGGAAACTTGATTTACTTATTTACCAAAATAAAAAAAAAAACTAGTATTACTTGCCATAATTATCAAAATTAAAACAATGAAAACAAAATAATGATATTGAATTTCTCCTAGATCCTGTATGTATATCAAAGGCCCTGAGTCTGATACCTCCTTTGTTTTTGTTAAAAGGAAGATTGATAAGGTTGGAGAGAGATGTTAAAGGATTCCAAGCCCCGGTTTTTTTTTGTTTTTTTTTTTTTTGAGACAGAGTCTCACTGTGTTGCCCGGGCTAGTGTGCCATGGCATCCTAGCTCACAGCAACCTCAAACTCCTGGGCTCAAGTGATCCTCCTGCCTCAGCCTCCCGAGTAGCTGGGACTACAGGCATGCGCCACCATGCCGGGCTAATTTTTTCTATATATTTTTTAGTTGTCCGATCAATTTCTTTCTATTTTTAGTAGAGACGGGGTCTTGCTCTTGCTCAGGCTGATTTCGAACTCCTGAGCTCAAACAATCCACCCGCCTCGGCCTCCCAGAGTGCTAGAATTACAGGCGTGAGCCACCACGCCCGGCCCCAAGCCCAGTTTTGAAAGGCCTTCTTTATGTATTAGAAGGACTGAAAGAGAATGGGGAAAGAACTAAATTTCTCATTGTGCAGTTCAAGATTATGTACTGCCTTGTCTGTGTGCTGCCTGCAGTAATCACATGCACCCCACTGGAAGAGGACCTATTGTTTGGAAAGCACTGCCAAACTCCTTTAACATGGCATCGGGACTCTAGACAATCTGGCACCTGCCTGGCATTTTGGCATCATCTCTTGCAACTCTCTACAAGCACAGCTCCAATAACCCTGAAAAACTTGAGTTTCCACAAACTTGCAATAAGTCATGAATGCTATTTGCTGCACGTAATAGAGTGCCTTAAACAGTGACAGGTTACTTTTCTCACACGTCAAGAAGGCTAAAGGTGGGTGGTTGCTGGTGCTCGTAGGCCAAGGATGTCAGGGGTCTGGGTTAGAATCTCTGGACATTCTTGGCCTTCCCTTCACGGTCTGAAGATATCTGCTACAGTTTCAGTCATAACACGGTGGCATTCAGAAACAAGAAACAGAGGGCTGCAAAGAGCCTGGAGTTTCTCAGCATGAACTTTTCTCTGATCAGATAGGAAAGGTTTTTTCCCAAAGACATGCCAGCATACCCCTTGTTATATCTTTTTGGTCTGAACTGGGACTCATGCCTTGATCTAGCCCAGACATGGGCTCACCTTCCCTGAGACCAAAGGATCCCAACTTGAAACATGAAAAAATTCAGGATTCTGCTAGCAAAAGAGAAGGGAAAGTCTTCGGAGGAGTCAAATGTACCCGGTGCACACAATTACTTGAGGCCTTTCTGTGCATGTCTATTTAACAAGAACAGCTGCTGTGTTTGCCCAGAGAGTGCCTACTCAAGCATGCTTCCCTCACTGGCCTTCCCTGCCCCCCAAGCAGAGGTGGGCATCTTCTCCTAGACTGGCACAGACCCTTGGCCACATAATTGACTATTATGTAATTGGCTAGGTCCCACCCACAGAGTTCTCCTCCAGATCAGGGATTCTTTTTCTTTTTTTCATTTGTGTCCCCTGAGTCCAACATTGTGCCTAGCACATAGTAGGCCGACGTACATAATGAATGTTTGTTGTATCGAAATTGAATTAATTTTTTTCTTTCTTCTATAAAAGTCACAAGTCCAAAGTAATAAATGTCAGGTTGAATTTAGTAACAAACATACTTTGGAACATTTTATAAATAGTACTCTTGATTTTATTGTTGTTTTGTGTTGTTTTGGAGGAAAATATAGCAATTCCTAACAGCACGTGAAGTTACTATTGGCATAAAACTTCTACCATACTACTGCTCTTACAGCAAAGCAGTCACTGTAAATCCTGGAGAGGGATTTTATAAACTTAGTAAACCGCTTCCATCTTGTGTAAAACACATTATACAGGGTAATGGCTTCATTTGGCTGAGTCATTTTAGGTACAGTCCCACGATTGCATTAAGCTAGTCTTTATTGATATACTCTCAATGTTAAACAGCTTCTTAATGAAGTGGATTGCCTTGAAGCCTTTGGATAGTGCGTGCACACACACACATATCCATACATACACATAGAGTTATCACCACCCAAAAACAACTGCAGAGGCAGTAATTATATGATTTTAATAAGCAATATCACATACAATTTGATGTGCCAGTTTCTAATTGAGTTGAGTTGATTCTCAGTAATGGGCTTCTTGAAATGACCTAGCCCCCGTGGAAGTAACTTCAGGTTCCCAAACCCATGTAAAATATAATAAATGCATAAATAATTTAGCAAGGGAAATGGGGAGCATTATGGTCACACTTTTGTGCTGCCGTTATTTAAAAGCCCGGCAGCTTGGTAGTTAGAAACCACTATGTCCAGCGGTGTTGTAATTCACCATTTGCTCAGAGTTGAAATGAGGCAGAGGAGAGCTGCAGGCCCCTGGCTCATTTTTTATTTAGAGGCAAATTTTTTTTTAAATCCATTTGGCCATCTAAGTTCCAAAAATAGAAAGAGGAAAAAGAAATAAATGCATGCAAATTTAGAAGTTTAGAGACTGCTTGGAGTCTTCATTAGGCAGGGTCTAGGATACATTTTTTAAGCAACATTCTACAAATTTGTAAATGCATGGTGAGAATTTAAAAATTAGTTTCATTGTGTGTGTAGGTGAGTGTTTCTTTTTAATCCATATACAATGGTTTCCGAGGCAGTGTTTTTCAAATTCTAGCCCTTTTTATATTCAGATACATAACTTGTGTTGTATTGTACTACTTATTATTCGCTAAATATTATTTTTAAATGGACTCAATATTTTAGAAATTAAATAAATAAAAGGAAAATTTCAATATGACATGCCATAAACAGATGCTATAAGTTATTTTTTCCTAAGACATGCCGAAATAAATGCATATTGAGTCAAACAAATGTCTAGTCATCAAAATAAGAGACAATTCCTCTGAATACTACTATCCAAAAGCAACCAGAGGACAGTTAGGGAAGCACCGGCTCATGGCTTACGAACACAGGGCTCTCAAATCAGGCAAGACTGGTCCAAGTCCCAGCTCTTCTATGTGACAGCCGAGTGACTTGCGAGCAAGTCCTTTTATCTCTCTGAGCCTCAGTTTCTGCATCTGGAAAATGAGGATAAGAACTGTTGAGCAGTTAGTTGAAAGGATTATATGAGGGAATATGTGTAAAGCTCTTAGCACAGCACCTAGCCTATGGCAAGTGACCAAGAATTATCAGCTATGATTATTATTAATTTGTGATTGGGGAGATGTGCATCATCACAGAGAACTAATTCAGTTCAGAACAAACAAACTATATTTGGTGCCTAGCACATGACGGGCTCTGTGGTCAGCCCTGGGGATGGGGAGATAATTCCTGAAGTGGCAGCCATGTGAAGAGGTAATAGCAGCAGTATATGTGTGGTACAGGGAGCACTGTGTGCCCCGGGGAAGATGGCAGGTCCGAGAAGGAGAACACAATCAAAGTCAGAATCAGGGAGGGAGCTGCACAGATCCATACATCAGGTCTTTCCTGGTGGTTTGTGGACAAACATCAGCACCGGAAGGTGCTAGGGAAAGTGGATTTCTGCTGGGGAACAGAAGATGTATGAAATTCAAATATATGCACAGCCATGGAGACATCTCATTGTTCACTTACGGGCTCAAGTGACATTAATGAATTGGGGGATATTGTTTTCAAAAAACTAAACGGTGGCCAAGCAACATGTAGATGAAACTTGATTTTCTTTCCTTCCATAGAGGTCACACACAGGTGGCTCACAGATATTTTTAGTTTGGCCTACAGAGCAATTTAATTATCATTATTATTATTACTTGTTAACATATAAAAATCATACAATTTAATAAGAAAATCCAGATTTGTGCTTTTTTTCAAAAAGCAGTTGTGGCCGTGGGGATCCATGGTCCCAGGTAATATGGGGCTGGAGTTGAGCAGCTGCTGGTGTCATAAGGTGAAGCATTTGCTCTCCAGTTGCCACCGTCCCTACTCGGTCAGCTGATAGCATTGGCAAGCAGGGTCCCTGGCCTTGGTTCCATGCTTTAAAAGCACCCCCCACCAGCTCTCCTCCAAATGTGCAGTGAGGAGTCTGAAGAGCCAGTGATGCCTGCACAGCCTCTTCTAGACCATGCTGCTGGAATTCCCACCCCAAATGACCCAAGCCTGCTTCCAGAGTCTGCAGAGACCTCTTTCTCAGTTAACTCTCCTGAGGGCAAATAGCACTGCCAGAGTGCACACCCCAGGCCCAAGAGATGGCCAAGAAAAGCTGTTTTATGAAAACTTGGGGTGTGGGGGTGGAGAAGATGAAGCTGGCATGTGCAGGCCAGGGTGTCCTCCCACCTGCACAAAGCCCCTTGCTGTGTGAAATGGAGCCAGGCATGGGAAGAGAAGAAGAGCAGATGGTGTGTCAGGGGCGGGACCTTGGGCTGGGGACCAGTTTTTCCTATGTCATCATCTTTAGGCAAAGGAAATCCAAGACATCTGAGAATTCTAAATTTGAACTTGGCCTTTTAGGTGGTTATAAAGATATATTTGTCAAGGTAGGAGACTAGAAGTTACTTGAGTTTGCTAACTTGGGTTATCACTTGTAAGTATTTGGACATACAGTAGGTGGGCTTCCATTTATATTTTTTCCCTGGGCCTGCAAATGTTACCAAATATTAGGACTGGGCCTGCTGGTGATTCCACTCCTTTCTCCTTGCTGCCTGGTCCCTGGTGATACTTGAGTCTGTGGCTTTTACTAGGCTACAGGCTCCATGAGGCTGGGAAGTGTACCTGACTTGTTGATGGCTATGTCCCCTACCCCTCATGCAGTCCCTGGCACATCACAGGCTTCCCCGTTAATATTGAATGAGTTACTATCTAAACTGGGAGTTGATATTTTTGTTTAACTCTCTTGGAATTATTTTCTTCTGTCATACATGTATGTACATTGCAGAGCATTTAAAATTTTCTCCTTAGAAAAGTAATAGCTGAAACATTTTTTGGTTATTTCTATTTTTCTGATTAAAAGTGAATTATATATATGGAAAAATAATCTGAAAAGTTTAAACAAGTAAAAATAAGAAAAAAAGAAATTCACACATCACCCCAACCCCACTGGAGAAACCATTATTAACATTTGGAATATTGATTTCCAGTCTTTTTTTCATACATTTCTTTTCATAGTTGAGACCCTACCCAGAGATATATGACAAGAAAATCGCCATATTCCAACTGCTTGAGTGGCTTTCTTGCTGCTGTTTATCATTCCCTGTGATGCATTTTTAAAAATAAATATAAAAAAATTCTAGATTACATGAAGAAATATTAAAGTAAGGAGTGGTACGAATACTTTCCAGAGAGGTGAAAGTGGTTCTAAATTTTTGTGCGTGGACAGTGAGTGATTCACTTTACTTACCAGTTGTTTATCATTCTTATCGAGATCATGATCACCAGTGAGGGTCAATTGTTAGCCATCTAATTTTTTTTTTTTTTTTTGCAGACTCTTTCTGTTAGGCCCTATATGAAGAGAGCTGATCCACTTGGTCCCCTCCCTGCAGAAGCCGACAGACTGCCATATGTGCATATTTGTCATCAATCAGTACTCCACAGACAAGTATCCCTTGATGCCCAAGTCCATGCACTGTTGAAAGCCCAAGAGTAGCCATTAAAACAGGGGAGAGATGACTAAATTCCAAATTGCAATAAGCATGACAAGCCAGTAAGTAAGGTGCTGTGAGGACACTGAAGACAGGCTGCCTTTCTCAGCCTGGGCTCCTGCGAGGGCTTCCAGAAGAGGGGACACGTGAGCTCTATCTGGAAAGATGAGCAAGGGGTTGGCAGGTGCTGAAGGGAATCAGGTGTCGGGTTGAGGCCCTGCGTGGGTGGGGCTGGTGAAAGGGAGAGCACCTCACCCACGCATCCGATGACTGTGTGCTATGGGTTGGGGGCCACAGTGGCTCCTGAGCAGATAGGGAAGGATGGAATAAATGAATACGTGAACAGAACTTTGGGTGACATCCTAGACAATAGACCTTCAGAACTACATCCGTGATAATTAAGCCCAAATCCAAGGCATTCTAGCATATCCCTAGTAATTTAAAATGTTCTCTACAATTTGGCAGGATCTATTAAAATTAAAAATGTGCACATCCCATGACCTAGGAATCCTACTACTTGGTTTCAAGTAGAGAAAAAACTTGTTCCAATTGCTTGCTTACGTAAAAGGGTATATACATCACAGCACTATTTGTAAAAATGGAAAAAATTGGGAGGACCCAAATATGTATGCATAGAGGAATGGCTAAATAAACTAGGCTATATCTATCCCATGGAAATATATGGAAAGGGAGAAAAAGTGAGGTAGATTTATATGTACACAGGAAGAGCTCAAAGATGGACAGCTTAAGGAAATAAACAAGGCACACAGTACATGTATAATATGATACCATTCATGTAAAAAAATTCTCACCCAAAGATACCAGTTTTCTAAGGTTACAGAGATATGAAAGTTTTTATTAGTTCAAAAATATACAAGTTTATATAAGAACATGGATAACTAAGTAAATGTATTGCCAGAGAACTTTTGTTAAGCTGAAAACCATGCTACCTCTGAGGGGTTCACAAATTGAAGGGGATGGTTAAACGAGATTTAGGTCTTACCTTAAATTTTTTTACAAAGAGAGTATATTCTGTGAATTACCTGTGCAATTAAAGCTAAATTAAAGAAATTAAAATGTTCTAATTTTCTGTGTAAATCAGTGCCACTATTTGGAAACAAATTGAGTGACACAAAACGAGATATTCTAAAATGTTCCTACACTGTGGCCCAGTAATTTTCCTATTAGGAATTCTTCAAAAGGAAATAACCCAGATAGTTGCAAAGATTTCCACAGAAAGATGTTCCATGCAGTATTATTTATAATGGTGAAAAAAAATGGAATCATCTGCAATGTTGAATAATGGGTGAAAGCTTAAATGGTAAGTTTACATCATGAAATGTTGGGTAGCCATGAAAAGCTTGTTGTAGAAGAATTTCTATTGACTTGTGACAAGGTTGACAAAATAACAAGTCAGAATACAAAAGTGTGAAGGTGGTATGATGTCAAATATGATATAAGCATAAATGCATGTATGCCAGGCCTGTGGAGGCAGGGGGAGGGGATCCAGGAGAGTCGTTTGACTAGGCCTCAAGTTCACCGATTTAGACTTTGGACATGATCTCTAAATGCAATTAAACAAACAATCACAGGGATGCTCTAAATACATTGACACCAGTCACAGATATGCTCTTGCCATTTATCGTGTGGCTCTGATTGTTATGTGTATACGTTTAAAATACAGCACAATTGTTTTCATCCCACTTTAGGGTTGCTTCACACCCAAAGCTTCATAGAGGAGGCCCAGGCTGCTCCTGGGCCCTGAGAGGCCCTGTTCTGCCACAGGCACCAGGTCAGAAGGAAACACCCCCAAATGGCACTGTACATGCTGGTTGTCTCTTGGTAGTGGGATTATAGGTTTACTTTTTATGAATAGTTTTCTGTTTTTTCTAAATTTTCTACAATGAGCATTTGCATTTCTTTCAGGATACAAAAATAGCTCCTCCAGTAGGGGAAAAACAAACAAACAAACAAACCAAAATAACGGAAGAGGAAATGTCCTCTTTTAAAATACAAAAGCAGCTCCTGGCTCTAGAATGGGCCACATCAGGATGTCCCCAGGTCCTGAGCAGGCTGGCACCAGGGCTGGACAAAAACAGTACAGCCAGACCTTGCTCCAGTGTGTCACAGAAAGGCCAGTGGTGACCAGCTCTCCCCCAGCCCTGCCCCCCTGCACTTCTAGGTGAGGCCAGAGTGATTCTGTCAGCCGAAGGGGCAAGAGGAGTCTGGTTCAAAGCTGGAGCCGATGTTCATGGGGGTTGGGGAGGTAACCCAGGCTCCTGACAGACTGGATGAACCTGGGGCCCTGGATCTGTGGCTGCAAATCAGCTCAGAGGCAAGGAAGAGCCACACATTTGCAGGAACAAATGGGATACCCACATCAGGCTGATAAATAAATCCCTTTATCAAGGGACTTCAGAACAGAGGACTTATTTTGCATGGTAGACAAGCTGCACATGGGATAGTGGGCACAACAGCGTGAGAAAACACAAGAATCGCTATATTACGGTGGAATCCCTTATTAATGGAGCTGGGCCTTACAATTGACAGGTTCAAAGAGTGAGGGAGTGTGTGTGTGTGTGTGTGTGTGTGTGTGTGTGTGTGTTTCATAACCAGCAAAAGTGAATACCCCTTCGCACCCCCACCCTCCACCCCCAACCCCCAGGCTTTTTCTTCCACTAACAAAGCAGGTGTAACTGGTTCTATCAGCAGAACAAACACAAGGCCTTTGGTGTTTCCCCTTGTGAGGAAATCGCTCCTGCCTCCTCCAGGAGCACATGCCCTGATGGGTCAGGACGCAAACCGAGTGTCTAGCGCCGAGAAGCTGGGGCCTGCAGCCAGAACCCTCATTAGAGGAAGCTGCTACTATTTCCAGCCTGCCTCTATTCAGTGAAAGCAGGTCATTACAAACACAGCACGTTTTTGCATATTAACCAAATTAAAATAATAATATGTTCTCTCCTTTCATGTGCTATACTGATAAATCCCAATTTATGAATGAAACATGTTGATTAGTTAGTTAAAAAATAATTAGTCCCAGAATGTGCTTCTAAGTCAGAGACTTAATGAATGCACACAAATACGTTTTTCCATGTCTTCAGCAGATTAGTCTTTTAAAGGAAAATATTCATAAGATGCATTCATGAGAGACAAATGATGAAGTGGCGTGATTTATTTTCCTTTCTTTCTCTCTGTGTAGGATAATACTGGGATGTAGTTTAGTGCCTTGTCAGGCTGAGTCACTTCAGCAATATGGAGCCAAGCAATGGCTGTTCTACTCGACCGAGTTCTGATGTGCAGGTCGTCAAGAGAACGTTCCAGCTCTGTTATGGAGCCCTCCTTTCTGGGGTCCAAAGGTTAATTACAGAAAGACCAGGGTGGTGGAGAAACAGAGAGTGGCATCCACAAGGCCAGAGTGGGGTCTCTTATATTTTCATCATGTACCCATGGCTGAGAAAACCATTATTGGGTTTCAGATAAAATCTGAGTGCTTTGGCCATGGGGAATCAGATGACCCAGCCACTCTTAGAACAGAGGGGCACAAAGATGGCTGCCAAACCTTTAATCCGCAGACCCACTGACCATCCCTAGCCTGGGAGGCTGCACTCAGCACAATTGCACCTTACTGGGGCTATTACATTCCAAAGACAGCTTGGACTACCTTGGACATGTAAAAATCACCTTCGAAAATTTCTTAACTTGCCTATCAGCTGTGCATGATATAGTGAGACTGATTGTTTACTGTCCTTTGTTGGGCCAGACAGATCACTGTTTCTTTGATTGAGCCCCAAATAAAGTAGTATACTTGCATTTAGGAACCTTGTATGGAAATCACGTGCATACCCAGATGCTTTGGCCATGAGAGGCCCATAGGAACAGAAGGGAGTGGAGGGAACATTTTTAAATCCAGGCTTTGTTCCACATTTACTCCAAGGCATAGGTCACTGAAGATTACGATAAGAGGAATGGCCCATGTTTCTAAAATTTCCTTTTTTTCCCAAGCATGTATAGTGAAATTCACGTAAGTTAAGTTGCTCTGCTGCCCTCTATGGCATGGGCCGAGAGAATGAGATTTGGGGTGGGACAGACCTGGCTGGACAAACTATTATCTTATCTCTCTGAGTTTCAATGTGCATATCTATAACTTCGGGATGATAAGACTAATACCTGTATGACACTTACTCAGTGCCAGGAACTGTTTTATATACCTTTGCTCCTCCAATATTGACAATTTACCTACCTGTGACAGAAAGGATGGAATAATACAATCGGTATAAATGCTCGGCGCGTCGTGGACTGCAGGGCCTGGTAGCCCTGTTATTACCTAATTGCTGTCCAGTGTCATCCTCCATGCCTCCCTGTCACTCTTCCTCCACTTCATTCGTTCACTCATCATCTTTAATTAATTCAACAGGTATGTGCTGACACTCTGGCCTCTGAGGGATCAGAAACAAAGAGGTCCTGAGAGTTCTGCTAAGAGCCTTTCTGTCCTGCCTCTCTGCCTTTACTGTCCCCTCAGTCTGGAATGACCCCCTCTCAGAGTCTGTCTGCCTAGCGGACACGCCCATTGGGACTCAGCGCAGGCTTTGTCTCCTCCACGGAGCTTTGTCTAGTCCACCATGAGCTGATAGTCCCCAGTTCCACATAAAGGCTGGAATCCATTCTGCCGGGCCAGGCAATCACCCTGCCCGGTCGGTCAGCAGCAGTGGGAACATACCTTCAAAATCCCTTCCGATGCCCCCTGCCCCCTCCCCACTCTGTGGCCCCGAGACACACTCTAATTCCATTTTGCTCTATTATCCTGTGTTTGCATTTTTGGCCTTTCTCATCTGTCTGCCCTACTGACCATGAGGCCCTGGAGGCAGTTTGACCATCACTCATCTCTGTAGGTCCCCGGGGCTGGCCACTGGAAGGTATCAGTAATGGTGAGAGGGAGAAGGAAAAGATGGTGGAAGATGAGAAACATGGGGGAAAGGGAGCCGGGATATTTTCAGCCCATGAGGAAGTGGCCACAGGCTATAAATCTGTCTTTATAGACACCTCCCCCAGCCATCTGCCCTCAAAACTTTGGCACAAGAAATCTCTGCCTTGCCTATAAAAAATTCAGCTCAGAAGAAAATTGTATATGTGTTGAGTATTATCTGGGTTTTTCCTTTAGAAAGGAAACAAATATCTTGCTCTTGTCTGTGTTTATTTCATTGCCCAGCCCTTTGAGGCTCTGGTCTGTGAGTGTCTGTGCCAGTAAGAATGGCTGAGAATGGATGCTTTATGCGCAAAGGAAGCGGGGCTTTTCTTTGGCCGATTCTCTGAGCCCAGCTGCCAGTCACAGAGCTGGCTGTCTTGATCTGCTTCAAGGAAGTCTCACGTCTGTGTTTTAGCTTTGTACTGAGGAGGCTGCTGCCTTTCCAGGCAAGCCTCTGGGACACCCCCTGAATCAGGAGTGCCCCGGGGCCATGCAAGGCCCAGGGCACAAGTGCCAGCCTCATGGATCAAGGGCACAGGGCCCTTACACTGGCTTTCTCATTGGGAAGCTGTCTGTGGCAGTGCAAAGGAGCCAGGTAGATGTGGGTACAAATCAGACTCTAAGTTCTCAGCTGGGTGATCTTGGACAAGCTTCTTGACCTCTCTGTGCCTTAGTTTCCTCATCTGAAAAATGCAGAGAACAGAATTGCCATCTCGATAGAGTTGCTGTAAGGAATAGGTGAGATAATGCACATTTTGGGAACTGAAAAGTTAAGTGCACACATCGATTTATTATAATATAACAGGAGATTAAAACTGAAGTTCTAGCTGAGGCACCAAGGTACGATAGCTGCTGCATTCCTCAGGTGAGATGAGGCCAACCAAGTGCAGAATTTACTAAAGAAAAGTGCAAACACCAGTTGCAAACTTCTCAGGGCTCCTCACCACTTTGGAGGAGAGAAAAGGGTTGGATTGTTGAAATGTAGGAAAGATCTTGTGAAGACATCTTTGGAAAAGGAGTCTGTGCCTTCACCCTTAGCTCTAGTCTGTTGTGACTGTCAGAAAGCTTGCTTCGTGTGCCTCACAGCTACGGGACGTGATGGGCCTGGGTCCAACTCACACTTAAGGAAACTACAGTGGCTGGTAGCAGCAGAGGAGAGGAACAGGGACATGACCTAGAGCGGCAGGTCAGAGGTAGGTGAGGCGGAGGGCAGAGGAGGGGCGTCACATTTGGAACAGCAGTAAGCATGTCAGCCTGGGGTCATTGTGAAAGGGATCCTGTCCAGAAGGAAGTACCTGAAGGGAGAGGCCAAGAGGGGGAATGGGAAGCCACCAGGCAAGTGAAACGCCCACCTGCATTGAGGGAGTTTAATCATAGGTGGGCAAGTATGGCTGTCCCCAGAAAACCTACAGAGCACCCAGGAGGGAAACTATCAACTTAAGACATCCGTCAGACTCAGAGAGAGCAAAGCCAGCCTTTGACAGTACCAGCCAACTAAGAGCTTCTCCATCCCCCTTTCCTCCCTTTCCTAGCCCCATATGACTCTTGGAGGGACCAGAAAATAGGTTAGCAAGCCAGTGGAGGAGGGGAACGGCCAGGCCCACAGGTTCCTGCCAGCAGCCCGCCTCAGGGGAGGTGGGGGGAAATATAAGTAATGAATTGAGGCAGTGTCTCTGATTTAAAATGACCACAGGACCTTTTACTACCTAACAGTGATTGGGAAACTCATGGAACCGTTCACACTCTCATTCAGGAGCAGGGGACTGATTGAGCATAATAAATAGTTTTGAAGGGAAGTGGGGACAAAAATAAAGTTGCTTTTATGAGTCCTGATTGTTTAATGCACTGGATACATTATTACTTACCCAGCACTAACCAGGAGCTAAACACTGTACAAAGAGCTTCGTATTTTCAGAATAAGCCACCGGGATGAGTGCTATTATAATCCCCATTTTGCAAAGGAAGAAAGTGAGGTTCAGAAAGGTTAGATACCCTGACTCGGGTTTCAGGATGGGTGGGATGGAGCCAGGATTGGGAGCCAGGCAGAGAGGCTCCAGAGCTGGTGGCCTACCACCGTCCCTCTGCTGTGTCTCAGTAGGCAGATCAGACAAGGTCTTCGCGGAAGGGCTAAAGTTGTCTTTCATGCCTCCAAGTGCATTCAGCTAAAAATACCTCAGGAACTCATAGGAATTTTCACCAATCCCTTTGGGAAAGGATTTCAGGGGGACATGCTGTTTTGGTTAGAAACACTTTGTTTTAAATCTTGAGACCCATTCAAGCTAGCTTAAGGAAAAGAAGGTTATCACCAGGATACTGGGATGTATTCTGGAAGCCTGTCCTGACTCTCTCTGCCTCCATCCCTTTCCATACTCATGTCCCTCCTTCTCCTGAGTGTTCCTCGGTCCACGTGGCAGAGCAGGACTGCCCCGGCTCCGGGTCAAGGGAGCTTCAGTCCCAGCTCTCGGGAGACCAGTGGCTGAGTCCTGGTAAGTGTAGAGAAAGGTTCAGTTAAATATATACAGAGCACCTACTAGACCCCCGGCTTTATTTTAGGCACTTGGGATATAGCGATGCACAAAATAGGAATAAAAGAAAACCCCACAAAACCCCAAAACAAAAAAAGCCGGCGGGGGGGTGGCCGTGTCTCTTCTGGTGAGCTTCTGATTGGTCTGTCCTATCAGGTCAGCTGACCTCTTCTCTGGGCGGCCCTGTCGGGGAGACCCGGGTCTGGGCCGGACATGGACGTGCGGTTGAGCTGGTCCTGGCCGGCGCCAGCCCCTGCACGGTGGGGCCAGGTCCCGCTGGCTTTCTCTCTCAGGAGGGCTCCTACCCCACTAGCCTTGCCCCGGTATTTCTCATACTGGGTTTGACACACGATTGTCCTTTAGCTCCCACCCGCTTTTGTGCTGAGATGAAGCCACATCTTATTTTTCCTGTTGCCCGTTGCTTTTTGACCTACTGTCCTTCCTGAGTGAACCTTTGTAAGGAGGACATGGAGAAGTCCTCCCCGCCTGGTGCCCGAGCTCCCGAGGCGGGAAGGGGCGGATGACAGAGCACACAGAGGGGGATGGACTGTACTGGAGCTTTCGTCCCCCAGATGGTCCCCTCTGCGGCGGGGACCCTGCTTCGTACGGCTGGGCCCGGCGGCGGGAGGGGGCCGAACGGGCCTCGTCAGAGCGCCCTCGTCCTTGCGTGTCCTGCAGGCCGGACCGGGATGACCTGGACAGTCAGGGCCCTGTCCGGCTTCCTGTCTGATGGCCACTGTGATCAGCTGCTGCGTTCAATTGGCCAGGTTCTGGGCCTTCCGCCTTCCTGCCATTTCCATAGCCTTCTTTTTTCTTTCTTTTTTCATTTTTTTTTTTTTTTTTAACATGAGCTACTGCGCATTCAGTAACGCAATAGATTACATCAGATGCCGCATTTGCCAGCCTCAGAGCCGAGCTCCGCTCCTCGCGGCTGCGGCAGCGGATGCAGACCCGGTTTATGTGCGGATGGAGTGCACAAAGCCGAATATCCTCGGGTTTCCCCACGAGTTTCTGTGAGCTTCCTGAGTTTTGTCAGCTGAGAAGTGTGGTACTCTGTCTTTTCCTGATGGTTTAAGAGTATGAAAGCCTGAGTCCGGAAGACCAGGATTCAATCCTGCCAGAGCCACTTTCTATGCATGACCCTAGACATGCAACTTAAACCTTGGTGCCCCCGTTTCTCACGTAAAAGGAGGTTGAAATGATCTCCTCGCTGCACCATTGTGCATTGTGCGTTGCAATCAGGATGATGTACATAAGGTGCTTATCATGGTCTCTGGCATGTAGTGAGGGCTGGATACAAGCAGCCATTGTCAATACATTTGTTACACCCTTTCTCCAATTCTGTCCCCAGACATAATCTCCATGGCCACAGTGACAGTGTGCTGAAATCTGGCTTTGCAGTCAGACTAGCAAAGTTGTGACAATCACATGTACTTCTAGGGTTGTTAGGAGGATTAAATGGGATAATGAATATAATCACAATACACGTGTGTAAGTGCTTTGCATGCCTTATTCATTTAATCCTCACAGCTACTCTAAGAGGTAGGTAATAGTATTACATGCATTTTACACATGGGGAAACCGAGGCATTAACAGGGGTGTTAAGTAACTGGTTCAGGCTACATGCTAGTGAGTGGATAAGGCACGAAGCGGATACAGTAAGCATGTCTACTCCCTGCACTAATTGCCATCCTCTGTCACGTGGTCTGGAGTACCTAGCACCTAGTAAGAGTTTTAAAAACAGTGAATTACATTTCTACGCATTGCAGATGTATAAATAACAAGGCTACAGAGCAGAGTGGATGTCTGGGACAATATCCATGGGAATCATCAGGGAATAAAGTCAAGCCAGTGGTGTGACCAAATAAGGGTAAGAGCACCCACTCCATGCCAGGTGATCTCCTGGGGCGTGGCATGTGCAATCCAAATTAATCCTGAGAACCATGGTGTGTGGTAGATGAATGGGTTCCTTTAGTTCATGTGAATTCTGTCCACACATATCTCTGAGGTTCCTAATTTCTGATTAAGCCAGAAAACCACTTTTCCTAAGAACTGGGAGCAAAAGTGACTCTTACGGCTGGCCCAGTCAGAACAGCAAACAGGATGTGCAAAGATTTGGAAGGACAACTTTGCCATGGCCAAATTTCCAGCCTTATTTTTTCCACTGGTCCGGAAAAATATATGCACAGAGCAAAGCAGTCTCCAGGCTGAAAACCTGGAGGTGTCAATCAAGGGTTGGGAGGGAACAGATGGCATGCTTAAATTAGGTGATTTGAGGAGCGTTTAATAAAGGAGCTATTTACAAAGGTGTGGGGGACCCACAAGATATAATGCAGTTGCCTGGGGCTGATAATAGCTGAGTGCTGTCACCTCTCTTAGACCTGAGGGGACAGGGGGATGGAGTGCTGAGCTGGACCCTGAGAGAGAGAGCCCAATGTGCAGGGGACCAGCTGGCAGGACCTGCGGTCTTTGGTCAAGGGATCCAGCCAACACATAGTGGCCCAACAAGGGGGAGGCAGGGGAATTAATACCCCACCCTCACTTCCCATCTCCTGCCTGGGAGCCCCCTTGTTTGAGTGCATGCGGGAACCAGAGGGTAAAGGAGCACCATTTATTCAGGGCACTGAGATCAGTCCCCCAGGGACACAGAGCAGGGTGGAAGAGGCTGGAGTGTGGGTCTAGGGAGGCAAAGCAAAGATTTCTGCAACCCTGTTTCTCCACTGGAACACGAGTGAGGCTATTACCCTCCTGGGACTGGAGATTTGATGGTGGCCTCTTTCTGGGAGTGTGGAGAGGGGTGGCAGGCGCACAGCTAGGTTTGTGCTGGCCAAGCTGAGGGCCTGAGATTACCTCTGACCCTCTACACCAGGGATGGCGTCTCTTAACCCATTTGAATCGAGTGTTGAATCTAAGTTTTCTCTCTGGCCATTTTCTTAAATGCACAAAATAGCCAAAGAAGCCTTGCCAAGTTCAGGAGTGACTCTGATTGCAAACTCTGTTACGTCCTTCAAACCCAGCCTAAATTTCATGTCTTCTGTGATGTCTTCCCTGATGTTTGTGTATGTGTGTCCCACATACAGAAATAAAATAAAATATAGACCCCCATGATGTCATGTTTCATTCATCTCCGTATGCTCAGAACCTGACACGAGGCTAACATATTGTAGATTTCCATTAAATATTTGTTAAATCTTTATGTCTCTGGAGTCCTCAGCAGATTCCAATGTAACCAGCATTTATTAAGCCCCTACTACTTTCCAAGCACTGTGTTAAGCCATTTTCATATCAATTCTCTAATTTAATATTCCCAACAATCCCAGTTATGGTACCCCCATTTTTACAAACGAGGAAAGTGAGGCACAGAGAGATGAAAGAGGCAGAATGTGGATTTGAAGAGAATTCTGCTTCCCTGGTCTAATGCTCTTTCCCTTCCTGCTCAGGAGCTGTCCCTTGATTGGTCACTGAACAGTTATTTCATACATATGCATGAACTCAATGCATGAATGAGCCCAGCAAAGCCCCTGTGTGTGTGCTTTGTGAATCTCTGAACCTATCATCGATGGTGCTGGCCTCACAGTGCTGGTCCAATGTTGATAGCTGCCGCCGACTAAAGCGCTCATGGCTATTCTCCCCGTGAAGTCTACGTTAAACTCATCGTTCTATATGAGATTGGGTCAGATGGATGCTGTCCCTGAACTCGGCTCTAAATTGGATGCAGGGGTCTGGCTCTTGCTTTTCCCGTTGATTCAGAACACGCATATTTCTGACAGTTTCTTCCGTTGAACAGTGAAAACATAAAATTGTCAAGGGCCTACCCTTTAGTTGCTCTACAGTGGAGCTGCCAATGTTCTAATTGGCCAGTAAAATCCACCTATTTTAGAAGAGCCCCAAACATATCCCCGCTTAGCAAGAAGAGAAAAAGTTAAAGCTGCTCCTTATTATACATATTCCATATGCCCTGAGCTGGCATATAGTTCTCTCACTTAGTCTTCATAAGAGCTCTGAAGATAGAAGTTACTGTCAGTTGTATTTTACAGACTATGGGCCTGGGGCCTCCGGGTGTTGTGGGCACTTGTCCAAAAGTCACACAGTGAGGAAGTGGCAGAGCCAGGACTCAGGGAAGACCTGGACGTCTGGCTCTTGCCACGGACGGCACTAGCCCCAGGGTGCTTTCCGCTGCTTCTGAGTCATTGGCCTCAATCACAGGTAGTATCACCTCGATTCCTTCTCATCACCTTCTGCCCTATTTTACCAAGGATTCAGGGCAGATTGGGATCTGGCCTAGAAAAACATCCACCTGACCCCTCAGAGAGAGAAAGACAGGAATATGTTTCTAGGCTGTTCGGTAGAATCTAAGGTACTTTCGTGACATGTGTTTCTCCTCCTAGTAGTCCTCAGGACACTTTATGTCTCCCTCCATATGGCCCTTGTCACGGGCTGCAGTGTTTATTTCTACCCTATCTCCCTCTCCGGGCAGGGACTGGTCCAGGGCAGGGGCTGCTGAGTCTGAGCCTCCTTATCTCCTTCCACACCTGAAGTCTCCGTGGCCACCAAACATTTACTGAGCACCACATGTATGCCAAGCACCATGTCAGATCTTTCACCGCTGTGATTGTGTTTCTTCTCTGTGGCACCCACGTGAAGTAGATTGCAGGATGCTGAGGCTGGCAGGGGTGGAAGAACTTGCCCAAGGCTCCAAAGCTAGCAAAACGCAGAACTGGGATTTGAGCACAGGCCCATTTTGGTCTTTCTGTGCCACCGCACCGCTGAGTAGGTGCTCAGTAAAAGTTGGTTGAATGAAAAAGGAAGTGAGGAAAAGTAGGAGGAGGAATATTGAAAACATTTCCAAAAAGCAAACTAAAGAGAAGCAATTGGATATTTCAAAGCAGATTAGAGCAAGGAGTTTAGGACCCGACTTCCTCCCTTCTAAGGTCACAAAAAGAAAGGCACACACCACACACCCAAGCTCAGAGAGTGAGAAGCCAGAAGCAGGTGGAGTTTTAGCTGCAGAGTGGATCTTTCACTGGGCTTCCTGTGCGGAGGCAAATACTCCAGTCATGATCACAACATCATGTGGCACATGCTCCGTGTCTGAAGCAGTAATATTCTTTCCAGTGAACTTGGGCAATGTATACATACAGTATACATATACATATGTGTGCAATGAAGTTAGAGAAGTCACTGCCCTTGGAGTTAAATAACCAAGGTTCGAATTTCGGGTCTGTTGTTTCCAAGCTACCCAGCCTTAGGTAAAGCCTCTCATCTCTGTTAACCTCAGTTTCCTCATCTGTAAAATAGGCATCACCAGATTACTCAGTAGTAAATAGAATTAAGTGCTGAATATAAGTGCCCCTAACAAAGGCTTAGTTCAGTGTGGTTCTAATTCATTTGAAATGAGCAAAGGCAAAGTAGCCTCCTCTGCTCCACCTCCCCACCTGGGTTAGCACCCAGAGGCAGTTCAGGGTAGTGGGAGATACCACAGACCCTGGAGCCAGGCTGTTGGGGTTTAAATCTGGCTTTGCTGTTTCCAAGCTGGGTGGCCTGGGGCAATTTAACCTTCATTGCCTCAGTTTTCTCATCTGTAGTGTGGGAATAATTATAGGACATCTGTCTTAGATCTCTTAAGAAGAGTTCTTGGAGCCCTGCTTGGCACACAGCAAGTGTTCAGAAAATGTGAGTTGCTACAGTGTGATTATTAGTGTGTGCGGAGTGTTTTCTTACAGCTGCGTTTCAACTGTTGCCCTGTTCCCTCCCCCATACTCCAGCTGCTGACCCGGAGGATCCAGACCTGCAGGGCAGTGAGGAAGAGAGAGCGTTGTAGTCTTTCAGTGATGTCAGGAGGGTTCCTTATCAATAGTTGAACAGTTTTTCCAGGAACCCAATCTAGAGAGTGCAATGCCCCGGCTGTAGCAGGACCTGGCTGGCTGGTGTTCCCGGAAAGCTCTGGGCAGAGGGGGATTGTTATCTTGGTGTTGGTCCTGCTCGCCCTGTGGGGGAGGGATCTGGCTGCTGTGGCAGGGCTCCTGTTGCAAGGTGGGACTGCAGTGTCAAGGAATTCCGCCAGGTCGTCCCTTGCAATCTTGCTCCACAGCCCTCAAAGTCGCAGCCCTCTTCTTCACCGGCAGCGCCCAAGCCAGGAGCATGGAGCCATTCAGAACACCTCCTCTCGCTGCTCACTTCCAAGCCATCCACAGTCCGGATGATTTGGTTTTTAAACATGTCCCAAATCTGCCCATTCTTCCATTCTTGTTTCCATCACACTCATCCAGGCATGCCTGGGCACCAGCATTGGCTCTCTGGCTTCCCTGACCTCCACCCTCCAACCCTCCCCCACTGCCCTCTTCCCAGCACATGCATGAGCATGTGCATGTGACCCTGCGGGCATACACACGCACGGCTGATCTGGTCATGTCAACTCCATGCTTAAACCCTTCAGTGCCTCTCTGTTGCTCTTAGGAAAGTATTCAGCCCTCCATGCCACCTTCTAGGCCTGTGTCCAACCTCTGTCTGGCTTTGTCCAGCGTCACCCTGAGCCCTCTGGTCTTCATTTGTGACCTCAGTTCCTGTGCCAGGGAGGGCTACTTCTTGCCTCTGGGCCCTTGCCCTTCTTGTTCTGTCTTCCATGACTGGCGCCTTCTTATCATACAGGTCTCAGATAATGTCACCTCCTCAGAGAAGCCTTCCCTGCCTCCTGTCTAAAGCAGTGACCCCATATCCTCAGGCTTTCTTCCCTGCCATGGCCCCAGTGTATTTCCACCGTGACACTCAGGCCAGCCAGTATGATTTTGTCAACCTACCAGCTTTCTTATTTATCATCTCTTTCTCCCGCTAGAATGTGAGCCCCTTGGGGACACAGATCCTGTCTGTCTTGCTCACAGCTGTATCCTCGGGACCTCCAATAGCCCCCGGTGCCTCGCAGGTACAGAGCAAATATTTATTGGTTGGATAGATGGCAGCTGGAGGTTTGTGCAGTGAAGTGCGGCGAGTGCTGGGCTTGGTTCCAGCTCTGTTACCTGCTGTCTGTGCGATTAAGCATGTTGTCGTCCTTGTAACTCTCTGAAGCTGCAGTTGGATGCAGGAGATCCGGGGTCTAGTCCAGACTCTGTCACTTACAGCTGTGTGAACTTGGGCAGTTCACCTTAACTCTTGGGAGCCTCCATCCCCTTATCTGTCAAATGAGGATTGCACTGCCTGCCTCACAGGTGACCGGTCAAGATTGCGTGAGATGAAGTGTGCGGAATGCACGCATGCAGGTGGAATCTAGCACATTTGGGAGTGGTGGGAGTGGAGCCTGGGACCTGCCAAATCCTCCTGGCTTTTTGCACTGAGAAGGGCAGACAGATCCCGTGTTCACCCCACAGAAGCCACAGCCAGAAGGGCTGAAAGGCAACCATCCAGCCCCAAACCTGGTTAGATAGCACCCTACTGCAGACACTCAGCTAAAGCAACAACACCCAGAGTGTCTGCTTTCTGCTTTCGGGGAAGGAGGGCTCCCTCTGAATCTCACTGAGTTGCCCTTTGGGAAGGGGCTGCCAGGGGGCTCAGACGCTCAACCGCAAGCTTTTATTCTGCAGTGTTAAGTGTCCATCATGAAAAGTGGATATAACCCAGGGGATTATATTTATGGTATACAGTTGGCCTTACAGTGTCCCCGCCTTCCCCCCTCCCCCCAGACAACCACAAGGATAACAGATCAAAAGGTTTGAAAGTTGTAACATTTGCTTTGTTTGAGAGACTTTATCATAACACTGGCTGGAAAAGAGGATAAAAGGATAAAAATGCATAAGATTCTTTGCACCAATGTCAGAATTGCTGGTGATAAGGAGGGTGCCATGTGATTCGATCACCACGGGAACTGGTGACTTTAAATTTTATGGCCATGAACTCCTGGCTGTAAAGGTTGGGACTCCTATAGGAAAAATGTTTGTTATTATAACTCTAAAGCTCTCTAGTGCAGATTTCCTCCTGCTTTTTTGGATCCCATTGAAACAATTTATTTTATAACTGTGACCTAGAAGTGAGGGTTGCCCTAGCATTAAAGCCAGAAAGGGTTATCAGTGCTTAGCACATATGCTTCTGCCTGCTTGCTGGGATGCTGCGTTTTTTTTATCTTTGAAAAAAAAATAATGTGATGTAAGGTACTTAACACAGTATTTGGTATACAGTAAACACTGGGTAAACATTAGCTGTTGTTATTCCTACTCCTATCGCATCAACAGTAATGTATATAAATGCACGTCGTAGCCTCAAGACCTTCTGTGGAGTGAGTAAGCAGTAAAGAAATTCTAGGAGTCTGAAGTACATTCTAGCAGCCTGGGTGGAGTAAATTTGGTTCCAGTGCAGGCGACCCTTAACACGGTCATCCCATATCCACAGGTGACGCTGGCTGTCTCTCACTCCTAAAGAAACCCCCCACCGAATGGCAGGAGGTAGCTCATATAAAGCAAACACCTACCAGGCACCTCCAAACACTTCATTGCATTTAAGACTCATGGCAATTTTGGGAGGTAGGGCTGGTTTTCCCCAACTGACAGACAGAGAAACTGAGTCTCAGCACAGTTCAGTAACTCACCAGAGGAATATAACTAGAAAGCGATCAGGCTGGATTCAAATCTAGATCTTTACGACCTTAAATACTGCAATTCTGCACTGTCTGGAATGGTTTCTTGGGTCTTGGCTATTTCTTTAGGAGCCTGCAGCAAGTTTGAGCTTGCAAAGTGTGCATTTGTTTAAAGCATGGCCTCCTAAGCTGCGATTAATTTTCCAGTGTCCATTCCCCCTTTTGAGGGCAGCCCTGCACTAGGCCTTTGACTTCTCTGCCGTAGCTGGTCAGGCCTCTCATCTGTAACCCAACCCATGATCTGAGCAGAATCCAGTCAAAGTAAGTTATCTGCTGTCAGGGCTGCTTAAATATTTCATGGTGGCCTGGATCGCTCTGCTTTGGGGGCAGGCAAGGCAGCTAATGGATCAGCCACAGGCACCAGATGTCCAGGGGCTGGGGATGGATGGCCCTGCAGAGGAGACAGGCAGACGATAGTTGCTTCAGGTCAAGCATCTTGCCAAGGACAAGGCTGCATGTTTACAAGGGGTCAAATTTTAAAATACTCAGTTTAGGTGAGCCCTTGAACCCGGACTTAGAGGAAAAGCTGTTTTAACGGGGAGGAAGGAAGGGATAAATTCACACCTAATGGGTACAATGCACACTATCTGGGTGACGGGCACACTTACATTTGTAACTTTGACTCAAACTGTACAAAAGCAATTCATGTAACCAAAATGTTTGTACCCCTGTAATATGCTGGAAAAAAAATTTTAAAATGCTTAAAAATTTTTAAAAAGAAAAGCTGTTTTAGTGTTTTTATAACCCTTATATCAGCTGTTGCATGATCTTCTAATACACACACACACACACACACACACACACCCCATGAGGAAACTGGCTGAGCACCCCAATCTGCAGATGGGTAAATTGAGGCCCATAGAATTAAAATGTGCTCTAGGTCCCCCTGGAAGTTATGACAACTTTGAGGTTTGATCCCAGTTTTCTCTGTCTCCATCTAAGAGAAGTAACAGGTTTTTGGGCAGATCCCGGAACCTGGAGAGAGAAGCAGCTGGATTCTCTCCCCACACCTTTTCCTCCTGCCCATGGGAGGATCACTTTCCCTGTCTGAGCCTTAATTTCCATCTTCTGAGGAATTCTTGGGATCCATGATGCCGTTGCCAACATAACGTGTTTCCCCTGGCAGCAGATTAGGCGGGGGCTACTGGCAGAGAAGACAGGGAGGTGGGCCAGAGGGATGGTGAGGCCACTACAGTTCTGTGCCTGGGATTTGGGCCTAGAGGAACAGAGTCACCAATCCTGAGCTGCAAAATGACCTGCAGACCAGGGGGCTGCGTATGTGTGGGTTTGGCTGTTTTTTAGGAGTCCATCTGCAAAGAGAGATGGATGTGCTGATGGTTAGGGGGAAACGTCCGGGAGGCGAATTCACCAGAAGTTGCATCTGCCAGCTATGGAACAGTGCAGCTAGGGCAACAAGGAGCCCAAGTACTGACGAGGGAGGTAAGGAGTTCTGAAAGGTGGCATCTACCAACATGGGAAGTGCGTAGGTGTAAAATGGCAGCTCTCCACTTCTTATTCACTCAGAAATGATTTATTGAATGCCTACTACATGCCAGGCACTGAGCTACATCCTGGAGACATGGTGTGAATCTGACGGACATGTCCCTGCTCTCTTGGGGCCTGCATTCTGGTTGGGGGAGGAGAGCGCTGTCCTCAAATGAGAAGTTTAATGAGTCCCAAGGGCTCTGCAGGAAACAGAACAGGATGGGAAGGAGTGACCTTTGAGCTGGTCCTGGAGGGTGAGGTGGAGCCAGCCAGGGGGGAGTCTGGAGAAAACAGCAAGAGGAGAGCCCCAGGCTGCGCATAGATTAGGAGGCCTCCAGCTGAAAGTAACAGAAAACCAACCCAAGGTGGCACACATGATAAGGACGTCTCTTATCTCCCTGAGCTGCGAGTTCTCAAGTGGAGGGTGGAAAGTGGGGCGGGCACTGTTCCAATGTAGAGTCTGGGCCTGGGTTCCTCCCTGTCTCTGCTCTGTCCGTCCCAGCTTCCCAAGGCAGATCCCTCACGCTGCAGTGCCGGGCACATCCAGACTGACTGTGTCCAGGGGAAAGAAGAAAACTCTTGCTCTGTTGCCCAGGCTGGGGTGCAGTGGTATCATCACAGCTCCCTGCAACCTCACACTCCTGGCCTAAACAGCTGGAGCTACAGGCTCATGCCATGAGGCCTGGCTAATTTTTCTATTTTTTGTTAGTAGAGACGGAGTCTCGCTCTTGCTCAAGCTGGTCTTGAACTCTTGAGCTCAAGGGATCCACCCACCTAGGGCTCCCAGAGTGCTAGGATTACAGGCGAGAGCCACCGCACGGGCCTCTTCTTGTGTCTTTTTTAAAAGAAAAGACACTTTCCCTGGAAGTCTCCCAGCACACGCTTCCTTAGACCAGACCTGGCTCACAAGCCAGCCCCAGACTACACAAGTGAGAGAAGTGGCATTACCCGTGACCCTATGGGGTACCTAACTGAGATGGGATGCGGTAAGACAACCTTTCCTGAGCAGCGGACGCTTCTATCGAGTCAGGGTTCTGTTAGCCGGGAGGGAGAGGGGAGAGGGTGTCCACAAGGCAATCAACTACAGTACCCAGTACAAACGGAACAAGCTGGTGGTTACAGGTAGCAAGAGAAGGCAAGTATAGAAAGAACAAGGTGTCCCAAGAGGAGGTAAGGTCAGGGGGGTGAGCAGGGAACCCTTGATTCGCTTGTGAACAGGCAGAGTTACTCCTCTGTGAGAAATGAAGACGATAATAAGGTATTCCATCAATACAAGGCACCAACGATGGTGAGGCTCACCGTTATTTTATGGTGGGGATAAAGAAAGGTTCACCACTGTCAGACTCTGGCATGCTATAGATTGTAAAATATCCTCTGGTTTCTGAGAAGTTAAAATGTGGGGAAAAAAAATGTATGTGTGTTAGAATCATCGAAATATGGTGGTACCAACTTCCAGGGCAGAGACAGAAATGGAATTTAACTCCCGGGCCCTCTTTTTGTTCCTATGTTGTTGTTTGATTTTTGGTTTTCTGCCAGTATAGCGATAACATTTCTGGAGGGTTTGTTAGGACCGTACCTCAAGAACGGGGCCAACAGATTTGACTCACACGATGGGACAGGAAAAAAAAATCACATGGCAAAGCATGAAAATGACATGAGTTCGAATCCCTCTTGGGCCACCCAGCTATGATGGGATCTTGGGCAAGGTTCCTGCCCTCCCTGAGCCACTAGCTGTGACGGGACCTTGGGCAAGGCTCCTGCCTCTTCAGGTTGCTGTGATGATGATGCGCTAAAGCAATGTGCCGGAGACTTCTAGTCCATACGCAGTATGCAGTAGGTGCTCAGTCCATTCCCCTCCTTTCTCTCTTTCAACTGGGGAAAGATTCGAACACAGCGCCCCAGAGATAAAAAGAACATTTTTTTCAATTCCCCTTCAAAATCCACCTGCCCATCTGGCATTCTGCCTTTGCATCAACAGTCCCGAGAAATGGATCCCGCGTTGAACTGCGCTGCACAGTGGCTGAGCCGGCTCTTGCCAATGTATCACGTGCCGCCGGACGCACTTGCTATTTCAGTCACACTCACTAAGTGCTTCCATCGAACCCTCTCGAGGCTACGAGATACCAAATGTTTGGAATTAATTGGCTTCTATTTTCCTTGCTGTATGTGTGCCTCGGTGCCTTTTTAGGGTGAGATTGACTCGAGGAGTCCTTCCTGAATTCTGGCAGCCCTGATTCAACTTGGAGTTAATTATCTCTAATATGCTGTACAATTCCCTCTGTACCTTTTATGACATGGAGTTGAGGCATAATTTATCCAAGTCTATCACTGGAGAATTTTTTTTTTTAGGAAAAGAAAGTTATGTGTGTGCCTTAGAAGAAAGTTCATTCATTCATCCAGGCAATTGTTTATTCACTAGATGTTTATCAAGGACATACCTCTGTGCCAAGCATTGTGCATTATAAGGTCCCTTATAATTCACCACCAAGTGATAGGCATCTCACAAACCCATCAGGTCAGTATTCTTGTTCCCATTTGGTGGAGGGAATATTAATACTAAGGCCATAGTGGTTATTCTCCATTCATTCCCCCAGAGTCATCCTCTCTCTGCCCTCTTTGCCCTCTCTTTGTTCCAGGCCTCCCTGCTTTCTGGGCTTTCTGCTGCGTCCAGCCACCAGCCACCGGAGGCACGAGCAGAAGAGAGAAATTTCCTCTCCACCCCTACCTGGTTGGATGCCACCTGTCTGCCAGTCACCGAGTGGCTTGATGACTGCAATTCCTGATAGATGCCAATAGCACTGTGTCCCCTTGCCCTAGTGGCAGTGCCGGCCTCCCACTGCTGTGTGTGTGTGTGTGGTCCCTTCCTCAAGGTCTCTTCATTTGACCCATCCTGGCAGGGAGGGGATGTCCTCCAGGACCCAGACTGGTACACTCACCCAGGACCACAGAGAAGCACACGGAGGTCCTGGGATTCTGTTCTACGTCTGTCCACCGTCTCCCTCATTCTGCCCTCCTCCCCTGTTATCCTGAGAACTTTTATTTTGGGATAGGAAAAGGGGAAACGCGTTTTATCTTTAGATGCCTTTATATTTTTGATAGTAGCAGAAATCAGGTCTTTTTAGAATCCAGCAAGAGCACATGTTTTGCTCCAAGAATTCTATTCAAATTCACCCAATGGAATTAAAACACCTGGTTCCATTTGAAAGGCTCTTGTCCAGCGGTAACTTCTTCCTCCTCCTTCCATAAAGGATGAAGACCTGTATGATGATCCACTTGCATCTAATGAATAGTAAATATATTTTCTATTCCATATGATTTTCTTAATAACATTTTCTATTTTCTACCTTGCTTTATTGTAAGAATATAGTATATAAAACATATAACATACAAAATATGTGTTAATTGATGGTTTACGTCAGTGGTAAGGTTTCCAGTCAAAAGTAGGCTATTAGTAGTTGAGTTTGGGGGGAGTCAAAAGTTACAATTTTTGACTGTGTGAGGGGGTCAGTGCCCCTAATCCCTGTGTTGTTCAAGGGTCAACTATAGTTTAAATTCTACATGTGGCATTTGTGGCTCACATTATGTTTTTGCCAGACAGCACTATTTTCGATCATGCTCTGTGCACACATACTGGGGACCATGAATGCTTTGCCCAAATAGCTATGAGCTCATTTCTGGAAACCACTTTACCTCCTTCCCTAGGCCTATCCTCCTAAAGGCTGGGCGAGCTGCCCCTGTGCAAATCTTGGAGCCTGTTGGTGGCTAAAGGGTGGCTGTTCATTGAGAAGGGGTACACGATCGGGCTTGGCCATGAGGGGGGTGCCCTCAGGTGTTTTTGCCTGCACAAGGCCCATCTCAGCGCAGCACAGAGACCAAGGTGGGGAGAGAAGTGGGACAGGGGCCAGGCCTGGGGCTGGGGTCAGCCCTCCCACATCACCATTTCGTAGGCACAGAATGCTGAGGCATCTGAGATTTCTAAATTCCATCTTGGCCTTCCAGATTGTTAGGAAGATATATTTGTCAAGGTATGTGGATAGAACATATTTTATTTAACAGTTTATTAGCCTGATTTACAACTTTTGATATTTAGACGTCTGATATGTGGGCCTCTATTTGTACTCCTGCCCTGGGCAAGTAAGGTAATTACCACGCAGGTTTACAGGGGCTGAGATACAGATATACCTGATGAGGTGGAGCCCAGAGGAGGGACACTCTCTGCCTGGGACAGAGTGGTCTTTGAGTAAATGGAAAGGTCATGGCTGGGGGACCACTACTATAGTGAGAAGAAGTTAAACCTACTATTTTTCCATGAAAGAAAAGCAGGAGGAAGATCTGGGGCAACTGGCTGCTGGTTTGGGGACCCTGGTGAGCCGCCCAGCCTTACCTCCCCTCACTGACTCACATTTGCAACCATGGACATCTGTTTGCAACACCATCCGTCTGCGTCCTCAGAGTAAACAGAAGACTGATCAAATACTGCCAGGGCCCAGGCGGATCTGGGCCTTTCACCAGCCCTAGTTCTCCCAACCCCCCGATGGCAGTGCCACACACCAGACTACGCAGCACAGCAGTGAAGGAGGCAGAATCTGGCACTCCACTGCTTGGGTTTGAATTCCAGGTTCCCCTCTCTGGGTCTCAGTTTCCCCATCAACGAAATGGGTTTGATAATAATAGTACCACAGGGGGGTTCTTAGGAAGATGAACTGAGATAATATATGTATAAAGGACTGAAAGCACTGTACAAACACAAGTTCTTACTGACTTCGTTTATAAACCTGACGCTATGGCGTGGAGAGCTGAGGCAACCTTGCCGAAAGACCACACCTAGTTTCAGGAAACAGCTGAAGTTCCAACCCAGTTCTCCTTCATTGCAAACCCGGGCTCTTTCCCACTGTCACATGTGAGCATTTCTCAACCACAAAGATAAATTCGTCTCCTCTTTCATGTGGGGTGCATTTGCAGAGCTGAGAGAGAAGGCTAAAAATAACACTAGGTGTAAACCTGATCCCGCCAGGAGGGCTGTGCTTGCTCGGGGCGGGGCGTAGGGGGAGAGGCTGTGCTCCGCCCTCCCCCCTTGTTTTCCCAAAGGAAGGCCTTTGGCCTGAGAACACACCTGAGCCTTTGGAAAGCACAGGTGTGATGGGCAGAGCCGAAGCCCTTGCCGAGGCTCTCCGAGACTGGCCCTGCGTTCCTCTCCTGCCCGGTCTTTTTCTGCAGAGCGCCTTTCTCATTCTAGAGGGAGCTAAGCTGGTGCTCTCAGTCTTCGGGACCTCATGCACATGCCCGGACCCAGATCTTCCCAATGTCACCATCAAAGAGACCCTCCTGGACCGCCCTACCTAAAGTGGTCTCTTCCACTTTCCCACCTCCCTCTCCAGCACAGTGCCCTTTTTAGTGTGCATAGCACTTGGCACAATCTGAAATTATACCTGGTGCGTTTCTGTGTCGGTCCGTTTCTGTCACCCGGCCCCACTAGAAACGGGAGCCCGAAGACGGCAGGCACGGCTGTGTCTCTGCAGCCTTCAGTACACCCGATGCCTGTTAGGCCTCGAAAACAGATTTTGAGCCGAGCGTGGTGGTGCACGCCTGCAGTCCCAGCTACTCAAGAGGTTGAGGCGGGAGGATTGCTTGAGCCCACGAGTTTGAGACCAACCTGGGCAACACCGTGTTGAGACCCCCGTTTCAAAAAAAAAAAAAAATTAAGCTAAAACAACAACAACAACAAAAAGATTTTGAGTAAATAAATATATGCATATTGGAAAAAATGAACAAAGAAATAAAACCAGTTCTGGTTCCAACTGTGACACTGATTTCCTTGACTTCTCTGGGTCTCATTGTTCTCAATTAGGAAATGAGGGGGTTGCACAAGATTTGGAATTTTCAAAGTGTGCTTTGTGGCTAACACTGAAGGGTTTAAGCAGAGAGTCATGTGCTCATATTTGCATCGAAAACAAAAAGGAAACCCTTCTGGGACCCAGCAGAAAGTGGGCTGAAGGTGTCAGGGAGTGGCTAGGAGGCTGTGACGGTTACGCAGGCCAGAGAGAAACCAGTCCCCAGGCTTAGCAGAAGATAGCAGATAAACCTCACCGACACTCTCAGTGACAGCTGTCACCAGGAACCTGAGCAGATTATAGAGTGATACAGGTGGTGATTGAAGCTCCTCTGTGTCTCTGTCTCTGTTTGTCCCTCACACACACACACACACAAACCAACCCCACATGATCACTTCATTATCACCTGGGATTACTAGGTTGTGACAGATTAATCACGATTGTGACAGATTAAAAAAATCTAATGTTTTGATAACTCTTTTTCTCAATGAGTACTTATATATAGTTGACCCCTTTCTATGTGCAGCTTACAATAATACATATACTACGTATGTACAATAATACATGCTACAATGAAGCAGAAAACTACAAATGAGAACAAATCAGGATTAGGGAAGAATAGATTTAATAGATCAAGACCAGGAAGAAAGTTAGAACATGAATAAGCAAACAAAGATTGTAGGCTTTTATCAAAGTTGGGCCACACAGTTAGGCTTCCTAGTGACCACAACAAAAAGGAAAATGATGATGCTTGAGATGTGAAAAAAATATGACGCTACATTATTTACATTATACAAGGAAAAAGCACACTAATGTCTCAGGGGTAAATGTTCTCTGGCACCTTAATTAAAAAGAAATCACTTGCAATTTTTTTAACATGGGATAATCCTATTTATTTTTTAAAACAAATATACATGGACAGAAATTCTGAAGGAAATACACCAAACCATCGATCATAGTTCTCTAGGTAGTAGGATGGAAATGTTAGTGACTTATTACTTCTTAATGTTCTTATGCATTTTCTGAATTGTTTAAAATATATGAATATTGAAGTTATAATCAGAAATGAGGCTTTTCCAAAAAAATTTTATTTTAGTAAAATGTACATAACAACATTTATTATCTTAACGATTTAAAAATACACAGTTTAGTAGTATTAAATACATTTATAATGCTGTGCAACCATCACCACCATCCATCTCATGAATTCTTTTCATTTGATAAAACTGAAACTCTGGACCCACTATAAGGACTCCCCCAGCCCCTGGCAACCACTATTCTAATTTTCGTCTCTATGATTTTGACCACTTTAGGTATCTCATCATGGCTTTTTATATAGGGAGGACTATGTGATATCATGTACATTTCCTAACTAAAAAATAGAAATCAGTTGCATTGGCAATCCTTTTATGAGAGGAATCGTATTTTTTGATTATGAAAGGGAGACATGAAGAGGAAGAAGGGCGGGGATCCTTATGCATCAGCAGCATGTGTTTGGATTGGGGGATATAAAAGTAATTGATCCAATCGTCATGAGTTTAAAAATCAACTCTTCCTCTCAGTAGAAAAATGAATAAAAAGAGCTACAGTTTACTGCATCTTCAGTATAGTATGTGCTAAGCATGAGACATCAGTGAGCTTAGCCCTCCTCCAGACCTGGGAGGTGAGATTATCGTCCCATTGACTGAGGGGTGTAGCTAGCTCCTGTGCCTCACTGGAGATCACACAGCTCTTAACACTGGTCCTTCTGACCCCAGATCCCTGGCCCAGAGCACAGTGGGACTCCTTCTCTCTTGGGGCAGCCCATTAATGTACTAAGGATACGGGGTAATGGTCACATTATACCATTATATTTCATACCAAACCAAAAAGGAAGAATCTTGCAGGAGATTCCAGCCTACGATGAATGCACTAAAATGTCCACATCAATTTCAGAGGGAGAAATTGATCAATCCACCAAGATGTAACAGATTACTAGAAAGTGGTGGCTTTTTATCCAGGAAAAGCAATAAAATGGCCATTATTGTAAAAAAGCAAATATGTCATCATCGCCTTGCTAGTAAGAGGAAGGGGGGAGGACAATCTCACTGATGAGCCCCTGGGTCACCAGGCGGTTCAGCAGGTTCCTGTTTTCCTTGGTTCTGCTGTATTGTCTGGTAACACCAGCCTCACTAGAAGACACTTACAATTAAAAATATTTTTGTTGGGAGAAAACATCTACAGAGTGTTCTACGTCCATGTTCACACCAAGTTGTAAATGTGGGTTCTGGAGTCAGAGAGAATCAAGTTCAAGTTCTGACTGTGCCCTCACTAGATTCCTTTGGCAAGTTACTTACCCCCTCTAATAATAATAGTGCTGACCCCGCAGGATTATCATCAAGGTGCTGGTGGATAGGTGTTTTGTCCCATGTCTGGCACACAGCAAGTGCTTAATAGATGAGAGTTATAATTATTCACTGGCTTAGATTACAGCCCATCCCTGAACCAGTCACGCCAGACTGGGGATGCCATACTCTGGTTGGCCAGGCCTGGGTCACAGAGTTGCATTCTGAACAGGTGATACCGGCTGCAGCATGGACCAGGGATTGCAGGAAGACAAGAGTTTAAGTGGGAAAGCAGAGATCGGTGGACTATTTCAGGCGTCCAGGCAAGAGACAATGGCAGCTTGAAAGAGGGGAGTGACCAGGGGTGAGGGCCAGGCATTGTGCTGCCAGAGAGCTGTAGGAAGTGGGTCAGGAGCTCTCCCCACCTGGACTGGTAACTCCACTTCTTCTTTTCCATGGGAACAGGGAATAAGGAGAACACTAGAGGACAGAGGGTTGGGTGACACCTACCATCAGGCTAGCTTTCCTATGCCAGATCAGGCCAACATTGCCTTTCTTGGCATCTTGGATTTCTAAGAAAATGCAGCCCACAGAGGGCAGGCATATTGTTAAGCCAAGAGCACACTGCCAGTCCTGCGAACTACAGGCCACAGCCAACCCTTTATGTGTGGGGTACTGGGAACTATCTTCCCCAGGCCTCTACTCCCCATCCTTGATTGCAAGCAAGTCCCTGGGTTTCAAAACAGGAAGTAGCCCAGCTTGGGTTGCTCTTCTTCCTGGCAGCTTCTCTTCCCCGTAGCCCCTCCTCCAGACAAAGAGAAAGGGCAGCTGTTCTTCAAAGAGCAAGACAACACCCTTCATGGAGCTCTGGGGCAAGAGACAGGATGTGCAATGGTGTTGGACAGGAGACCCAGCTAGGGGACTCCGCACAGGAGAGCTGTGGCATGGCCTAGCACCTCTGCACAAGGCACACCTGGAATTGATAAAGCAAGTGTCATGCAAGAGGCAGGGGGGACATGACAGGCATAGAGAATAGCCCATGGCCCAGACATCGGGCTAAGATATCTTGCCTTGCAGATACCTCTCAATGACCCTGAGAGGTGGACATTTTATCTCTCATTTGACAGGCTCTGAGTTAGCACAACCAGGATTCACATCGCTGACTCCAAAAGCCCACATTTTCTTAGTCAAACACCTGGTTGTTTAACTTCATAAAACCCCATGACTTCAGCTGATTTTTCTCCACACGGAGTTGGATGAACCAGTGGGCGAGGAGTCAGAGACCACCAGCACCCACTGCCAGGAGACAAGAATAGCCCTTGGCTGTGTACACACAGACACATGCATGCATGCGCTCTGCATATTTCAGACGGTAATGAAGATGATAGGGCTTCTCACTGTGAGCAGCGCTACCGTTCAATCAGACTGATTCCTCTCTTAAATTAGGACAGTCCAATTTTCTTGAAGTCAGGAAGCACCTTTATCGGTTTCATCTTGTTCGCCCAAAGGATGGTACCCCATCAGTATCTCAATACGGCAGGTGCTCCCTGTGTATTCCTTTAACTGGAAGTGAATTGAATTATACATTTTATCTGTGCTCCGCAGTTCTTCGGAATTGAAAGGATTGCTTCATCAATGTTAAAGAGCTTTTCAAAAGGGAACATTTTCTTTAAACTGCAAAGGGGTTGGTAAACATTAGTTTAAAGCAGTGTAGGGCCACGATATTCAGGTTCAATATACAGGGGCACATTTCTCAGAAGGCATTTTTGCATCTAACGCATACACAACTGCACTGTGGCCAAGACACTCATTATCTTTCCAGTTTGACTTTGACAAGATCCTAACCAACACCCAGAGGCTTCCGCAGCTTACACTAAGGCTTGTCTTGCCAGAAACCAAAGTTCCCAGCCATTAATCAATGTCTAGTCACAACCAGGCTGAGAATAGACCACTTGCCTGTGAAGATGTTCAAGGAAACTGCCAGTAGCTTCTGGTAATAGCTAGTGTGAGTGGGAAAGACATTAATTATCATGGGGTGGGGGGATGGAAAATGAGGGGCCGTTATTATTGCCTTCATCCTAAGCAGAGTGTGATTCCAAGAAAAAATAAAATAAGATAAAAAAAACATAATAAGGCCAATGTCACTTCCTAGTTCATCCTGAGTTGGACTTCAAACAGCGATTCCCTGTTTTCCACCTTTTCTATGAGGCAAGACGTGCTTGTAACTGAAGCACGTTGATTAACTTGCTGGACGCTCAGGAACATTCCAGAGACCCTGCTTTTGTTTCGAGTTAGCCATTTGGGAGCTTGGCTGCGATCCTTGTGTAACAATTCAAAATGAGTGAACCAGAAAAATGTCAGGAACTACACAAGGACATATAGTACAGTTTAATTAGTTTAGAGAGAAGGGTGGGTCCCCCCCTTCTCCCTAAACATCGCTCAAGCAAATTGTTTTTTTTATGGTCTTGTTAAAATAATTTCATGGTTGCAGTTTTGTTCTCATACTAACTGAGCAGGACCGCGTGGGTTATTAAAAAGGGTAGTCAGCCTGGTGAAGGTGGGTGCATTCTGTTTGCTTTTAAAAAACATAGGGGTTTAATCACCTGGCTTGTGCAATGACATATTAAAGAACCCATTCTTGAATGTCAGCACAAGACTGAAGCTCCTATTAATAATAGTCACTAGCTAGGAAATTCTTCTGCTGACTTTAATCAGGAATTTTCCATAGTAACCAAGGCTGCCCACGGGTAGCCGGGCAATGGGGATTTTCATTCCATCACGCACATTTTTCTGTTCATTGTGAGACAGAGAACATTTCTTACTGGAACATGTGAGCAGAGCTTTGTTCTCTGGGAATGGGAATCTTGCTGTTCCTCCTCCTTGGGACAATTTCTCAAAGAGGTTAAAGAATTGTTCTCTTTCAAGGAAGATGAGCCACCACTTTGAAAATATTATTCTGTTGTGTTTGATCCCAGCCCCCCCCAAATCTTCCTGGCATCTCTCTGTTTTGTGATATAAATCCTGCGGTCATGACAATGTGGCAATCAGAGCAACCCTTCCACCTATCGTGGGAACTGGGTTCTGATGGCACAGAGACATCATTGCTCTTCTGAAGAAACTTCCATTGTTCCCCATGGCCTGTGTGTGGGATAGAATTGGGACCTTTTAGGCTAATGTTCAAGGCTGTTCATAATCTGGCCACAAACTCTTTCTGGCTTCATCTCTTTCCCCACCCCACCTTGCTGGACAGCCACACCGAGTGGCTCTTTTGGGCTTCCTTAACATAGCTTCTTCTCTTTGCTTTAGAACATTGTCCTCCACGTCTGTTGGACAAAATCCTTTTCAACTTTTGAGGCAAAGCTCAAAGGACACCTCCTGTAGGGAGTCTTCCTTAAAGAGTGTGCAGTAGGGACATTGAAGCTGCTTCAGCAACACTTTGTACAGCTACCCCTGGCTAAAGCATTTATAGATGGTGTGTGTGTTTCTGTATCTGTAATATAAACCACCTTTTAGGGCACCTACCCTTCAGAGAAGATGGTGACTCCCCAGAGCTTTGCTATGCCAAGTGAGGTTGGTGGCATCAGCTTCACCTAGACGTATGTGAGAAAGAGAGAATCTCAGGCCCCGCCCCAGATCTACTGAATCACAAGGTGCATTTTCACCAGATCCCCAGGTGAATCCTTTGTGCATTAGACTTTGAGAAGCACTGGTCTAGAGGGGCCAGATATTGTGAGGATCATCTGTAATTCCTCCATAGTACACGGCTGTGCAGCACAATCAGCATGGAACATTTTCAGTATCACACCCACCCAGGCCTTACCAGATTCAATAGGTCTGGGGTAAGCCCTGAGCAAGTGTATTTTTAAAGACCACAGGTGATTAAGACGGCAGGATAGAGACCCATTGAGTGTTATTTTTAAATTTGAGTGTTATATCAGAATCACCCAGAAGGCTTGTTAATACAGATTGCTGGGCCCTATCACCGAGTTTCTGAATGAGTAGGTCTAGGTGGGGCTTAGAATTTGTATTTCTAATAAGTTATCAGGTGATGCTTATGCTGCTAGTTTGGGGACCATGTGTGAGCCATTGGCTTAGCACGTAGGAAATATTTGTTGCGTGTATAAATAGAAGGGAAGATTAGAAAAAAATATTTAGATTCAAGAAATGTGTAGTGTTTTAGTTACCAATTGCAGCATAAATAGCCATTGCAAAACACAGGGGCTTAAAGCAATAATATATTATATCTCACAAACTTGTGTGTTGCCTGGGCTCAGCGGGGTGGTTCTTTCATTCCACACGAGGTCGCTGAGGGCACTCCTGAGGCTGCCTTCCACTAGAAGCTTGCCTGGAGCTACAATGCCCAGGATGGCCTTTCATCCTCAAGGCCTCTTTCCATGCCATGGCCTTTCCATGCCATGCCATTTCCTCTTACCTCTCAGTAGTCTGGCCCAAGCTTCTTTAGAGTGCACAGCTGGCTTCCAAGTAGGAGAAAGCAGAGGCTGCTGGTCATTTTAAGGCCTGGGCTGGGAGGCCCCAGAATGTCACTTTGCCACATTCTATTGGTACAAACCAAGTCTAAAGGCTAGTTAAGATTCAGGGGAAAGTAGACAAGAGTTCACCTCTTAATGAGAGGAACAGCAAATAATTTACAGCCTACACATTTAATTTATCACAAAGGAAAAGTCAAGGGAGCTAATGAGAAACACCTAAACTCCACTAATCTGACATTTTGTTAGATTAGCAATACCTATTGCAGCTATCTGTTGGTCTCCATGCTGAACTTCCATAGCTGGGAACCCAGTGGTGGGCATCAGCTTTGCTTGGTGTTCCTGCTCTCTTTGTGATCTCTCTCTCTCTCTTTTTTTTCCTGATGGTGGGGAGAAATCTAGGCTTTCCTCCTGTTTCATCTATTTTTCTAAAGATGGAAGGGGCTTGGGAGAATCAGTTTGTGGGTATAAAACAACACTTCACAGAGAGTGCTGTAGGGCTCAGATGCTGAGGTAGTGAAGGTCTCTAATTAGTGCAATAAAACACTGTCATGAATCTCCTTACCCTTGATCATCAGGCAGGTGGTTAAGAAATAAAGGTTTGGGAATGAATGAAAAATGGAGTGACTGCAACACAGGACCCAACCCATGGCCCATTCAATTGGGAGTTGTTATTAGTAATATTATTTTGGTTTTTATTGCTTTAATGACAAACCAAGAGCGGTACTTTTGGTTCAGTCTACAGAGCCCTTTTCCTGGGGCATTATCACATCCAATCCTTTGCAATCACCTTTCAGGTGGGACTATTATCCTCATCCTGCAGATGGGGAAACTGAGTTTCTAAGAGTGGAAGTTGCCCGAGGGCATGATAACTAAAGAGCTGCTGGAATTCAAACCCTGGACTCCCAGCCACAAAGCTTTTCCATGATTCTATTTCAGGAAATTCCTTCCAGGAAAGAATTGACTTGCACATCCTATGGTCAACCTAACAGGTCAGGAGGAGCTATAGTGTGATTTAGATCTATGGGATTTAAAGTGTGTGCCCAGACCGGCAACATCGACATCATGTGACAGCTTCTCAGAAATGCTAAATCCTAGGCCCCACCTCAAAGCTACTGAATCAGCATGTGCATTTTAACAAGGTCTTGCAGTGATTTGTACGTACCAAAAAGTTGGAGGGCAGTTTTGGAGTGAGACAGGCTGGAGTCAAATCCTGTCACTGTCACTTACTAGTAATTACATGACTTGGGCAAGTTATTCTCTAAGCTGCAGTCTCTTTGTCTATAAAACAGTGATTTTAAAAACACCCGCCTTCCCAAGGTTATTGTGAACATTCTTCAAATTATTTCACATAAAGTGCTAGCAGACTGCCTGGCTTATAGTAAGTGCTCAGTAAATGTGAGCTGCTGCTATTATTGTTAACAATAATAACCTTCTTGATCAGCCAGCCAGATGGCCACGATTTCTTTCTGTGAAATGCAAAATTCTGCGCGTGCGCGCACACACACACACACACACACACACACACACACACACACACACTCACACACAGGCATACACACTCGCACACGCAATGCCTTTGCCCTTGCGTTGCTGTTGGAGCAGCGAGGAAGGGAGGACAGAAGCCCAGAATAACAGACAACTTCTCCCGCAGACACATCCTGCAGAGCCCACACCTCCCCGGCTAGATGGGCTGTTGGATGCGGCGAGGAACAGTTCTGGAGCTTGTTAACTAACTGATGAGTCAGGCGACAGCAACCGAAGCGTGAAGGTGGAAATACACAAACAAGGCTCAGGCGGACAGGCCTGCTGGGTACACGGCCCTCCCTCAGCCCCCCACCCGGGAGAGAGCAGAGAGAGTGGAAGGCTGGGGGTGACGGCGTAGCATGGGCTCAGGCTGGTCCTCCCTGGGGCCTGCAGCGCTGGCTAAGGCAGAAATTGTAGGGGAATTCTGGGCTCCACGTTCCTGGGGGAAAGAAAAGTGATTCCAAATCTGGCGAGGACTTTCTGAGACCCTTGTAGGCTGAGTGCTACAAGCTGGAGCGGGGTCCGAGTGAGGGGCAGGCCCTGAGTTACGACAAGAAGACACTTACCGAGTGCGTGGTGTATACCAGCATTGCCATGGGGTACCTCACTTCACCCTCACAAGCATAGTGCATAAAGTTGGAACTTTCCTGAAGATGAGAAGACTAAGACATAGAGACGGTTAACTGTTTGCCCACCATCACACAGCTGGCAAGGGGCAGAGCCAGGCAGTTTGGTTCTCAGAACTAGTGCTCTGACCTGTTAAACTAGATTGAATATCAGCTGCTCTTTGATCCCTTTTGGGGGGGAAGTGATGTGTGAGTGGGTCTATTTGGCTTAAAAGAAACTGGAGGAGCAAAAATTGGGATGACCTGTGACCCTGTCTTTTGAGGAGGTGCCCACCTCAGAGAGGAGCTCACTCCAGTTTCACTTTGTCTCAAGTTTCAGCCCACATAGGACGGACACTGATGGAGTGCCCATTCTGTGTCACACAGCGAGCTGGACTCTGAGAGACACAGAGAGGGAAGGCACTGCCGTGGCCCTGAGAAGCTCAGGGTCCCCTAGACGTCTGCTGGAGCAGCATAGGTCGGACAGGTGCAAGCCCAGGAGAGGCAGGAGCGGATGCTTGGGTTGCCACTTTCTTCCCTGCCAACAAAACCAAGGTGGTGGAAGGGTTGCCACCGTCCTTCCGTTTCTAACTTCCTGCATGCCTTGTGTCTTTGCAAGTCTTTTCCTCTAGTCCAGTTTGGCTCTAGGATGCCTCACCTCCCACGTCTCCACACACCTCCTCAAGTCTCCTTGTTTATGAAGATCACGGATCTGGTTCCAAATTAGAAGGAAGCTTTTGGCCAAATCTCAGCTTCTCTGGCATGTGGTTAGAAATGACCCATGGGCCAAAACAATCCTCCTGTGGATATTTGGTTAAAACCTTTCAGTTGAAGAGGCAAAATGCCCTACACAGCAGCAGAAAGAGATTTGGTTGGCTTGGAAGATCTCTGTGCAAATGTCAGCTCTGACACCTACGAGCAGTGGGGTTCTGGGTAGTGACTTACCCTCTTTAAACCTGAGTTTCCTTTCCCTACATAAAATCCTTCACTTACCCTGATTGCCTTTAGGAGCCCTGCATGATCTAGGCCCTGCTAACATCCCCATCCTCATTTCTCACAACTCCTCCATTAATTAAGATATTAATGGAGCAAATAACAGATGAGCAGTGGCTTAAATCACAAGGATGTTTGCTGTTTACTTATTGAGGAGACTGGGGGTATACAACTCCAGGGTTGCTCCAGCAGTGGCTTGACGTCCAGATATTGGGTCTGTCCAGTTCTCTTGGCTTTCCCCTTGTTGTTGCAAGACGGCTGTCACAGCTCCAGGCATTACACCCATATCTGACAGTAATGAGCTCTCTTAATGTGCTTCTTTCTTTTAATCTGAAGTTTCCTGGGAGAAACTTTTCAAAGAGACTGTGTCACATGGCTACTCTAGCTACAAGGGAGGCAGGTAAAGCACACATCTTGCGTTTCTTCTGTAGTATAAGGCTGGTGAAGGAGACGTGAATTGCAAATGTCTGTCAAGTGGCCAAGCAACACTGTCTGCTACATCTTCCAACCAAAATCCTGTCCCTCTATCACACCAATCTGTTTAATGTTCCCCAAAGTGAACATATAATTTCAGGTTTCTATATTATTTTATATGCTAACTCCCTCTGCCTTGAATGCCCTTCCTTGCGTTCTTCATCTGGTAAACCCCTGCTTAACTTCTAAGATTCAGCTCTGGGATGCCTTTGTTTAATATCACTTCCGCTCTCAAGTCTGGGTTAGGTGGACCTCCCTTCTATGGAAAGAAAGTGTCTCTTATTTAAGTCAATATCCTAGAGTTTAGCACATAACCATATAAAACAGGTGTTCATTAAATGTTCATTGAGTACATAAATGAAGATAAGTCACTACCTCACAGTTATTGTGAAGTTGAAAATTAGATAATGTTTTAAAAATATACATTTTTTTAATAATAATTGACATAATGATATTAGTAATTTCAACTAGCATTCATTTCATACTTACTATGTGCCAGCCATTATTTTAAACATCTTAAAATCCTAACTCATTGAATCCTAACAAAAACCTTATGAAGTAGGCCAATTAATTAGCATAAGCTAGATTTTGCTGAAGTAACAAACAATGCTCAAATCTCAGTGGTTTAACACATTAACTGCCATGAGAGTTGTATTTAACTGACTCTAGTTTTGACACCAGGGCTGCGTGAAGCATATATAAAATCTTACTTGCTGATGTTCTTATTGTTACAATTAATATTGACAATTTAATTATAAAAACATGGATTAAATGAATAGAAGTCAATAAATTTCATTTTTCTATTTATGTTTACCTTTAAATTACACTCGGAGTTTTTATTCTATTTTTGTAATAAAAAAATGGGTGGCCCCAAGGAAAATTTCTGATTTATTTGTGTAGCAGTCAATGTATTAAATACCAAAGATTTATTTTCCACTCATGCTCAATGTCCTTTGTGAGTTGAGGGGATCTCTATTTATTGTGATCACTTGGGAACCCAAGTTGACCACCCTGTAGTTGCAACATCCAAGGCGCATGGCCTACCCCCTTGGTCGACATGGTGAGAAAAAGAGCATGGAGAACCCATGCTTCTGTCTAGAAGTGATGTGCATCACTTCCCCTTATGTTTCCTGGCTCAAGGCAAGTCACATAGTCATGCCAAAGTTCAAAAGAGCACGTGTGACTGAAGAAGTTGTTGGTGAGCTCTAATAGTACCTATCACATAGGTGCTCTTATTGGCTTTACTTAACAGGTGAAGAAACTGGAGCAGAGAATGGGGTAAAGGAATTTGCTCAAGGTCACACAGCTGGTAAGTGGTTGATGCAGGCTTTAAACTTGGCCTTTGTGCTATAGGGCAGAGGTCATCAAACTTTTTCTGTGAAGGATCAGAGAGCAGATACTTTGGGTTTTATAGGCCATACGATCTCTGTCACAATGATATTCATCTCTACTGTTGCAGCACAAAAGCAGCCACAGACAATATGTAAATGAACAGGCATGGCTGTGCTCCAATAAAACTTTATTTACAAAAATATGAGGTGGGCCAGGTTTGGCTGGTAGGCTATGGTTTGCTGATCCCTGAACGAGAGTCCTTGCTTATGACCTCAAGGTTACCCTGTGCTTTGAAAGTTGTGAAATGATGAACAAATGTGAGTTATTATATCCATTTTCTACCAAATATCTGCTACAACATCACCTCCCTAGTTAGTCAGAGTTAAATGATCTCACAGATTTTAATGGGTCACTGAGCTTTCATCTAGCCAAAGTTAAGGGTAACCAGCTTCTCTTTGGGGCCTGGCTAATTATTACTGTGCAAGTTTAAAGGGAATGACAGACACGTAATTTTCTTACTAAAAATGACAACAGGAACTATACCAGGGACTAAGCAAGCCACTATTAAACCCCCATTAGCTGTGTGGGGTCATTTCTAATGGCACATTCACCGATGGGACAATTGTTCTGCTGGCCTCTGCTAACCAGCAATTGAAAGCAATGGGAGGCTCTGGGCACCAAAGCAGGTTTTTTTCTGGGCCACCTAACCCAGACCTTGTTTTTCCAGCTGACACTCTGCCTGTGTCAGCTAATTCCTGCTTTGGAAAATGCATTCCAGGGCTAATAAAGACTTTAAAGTCACACTATTTTCTCACCATGTTATTAAAACCCAAATGGCTTTGCTTATTCCTAACATGACCAGGAGATTCCCCGGCTGGCTTAGAAATTGCCCGAATGTCACAGAATCTGGGGCTCCAATTGGAAAGAAAAGGCCTGGGGTTTGTTTATTTATTTTATTAAATTGATAATTTGTTTCCAAATGATCCAAGTTCTGCAATGGCAAGGCAATGAGTTAGGGGTGGTACAAGAGGCGCATGAAGACCACAGTGTGACCACGAAGCACATAAGTCTGAAGGTCTGTAAGGCAGCGTTCATCACGCCAATTATTTTCTGGCTGTGCGAAGCTGGGCAAGTTGCTTCTCCTCACTGAGCCTTCGTCTCTGTGTGTGCGCAATGGTGACAATGAGGCCAATTTCACAGTGCTGTCATGAGGGTGGCAGTGTGTAGGTGCCCCCAAGGCCCTTCCTGGATTGCAGCTAGCATGGAAGCAGAAAGGCCCTAGGTCTGGCCAAGCCAGAAATAGCTGAGAACTGGCTCCGGAAAACTGGCAGAATCAAACCCAAGCTGTGCTCCCCAGTGCTAATTGGGAATTAATCAGAAGAAACACTGACCAGCCAGAACAATTAGGAGAATGAGCTAATGGAACCTGCCCACCCCAAGCCTGTTCATTCTGGGATGGCAACCGGTCCTCCCCCAGGCTGGTCCCCAGCTGCCTCGAGGGAGGAGGGCTGCGGGGGCAGAGCTGCCTATCTTTATCTCCGCCATCAGTTCTCACGAGTGCTGCACTGAGCTCACCAGAGCGGGCAGCCGGGGCCAGTGTCAGAGGCCTGGGGAGACCTGTGGGTGTTGCCGGCAAGGCAGGGCAGCAGGGTGTGAAGCGGGGCCAGGCATTGCACCCAGCCCCAGCTCCTCAGCTGCAGGGCTGCAAGCAAAGTTTTAGAAGCATGGATGGAATCTCTGAGCTTGTCTAGACTTTACACTCCCTTTATTCAGATAAGAACACTGAGGCCCAGAGACGGAGCATCAGTGATTTGCCTAAGGTCGTCGAGATGGCAGAATTGTGGCCAGGCTAGGAACTGAACTCAGATCTCTTCTTACTGACCTGTCTAATTTGACATCCTTAAGAATGGGAGTCGACACTGGAGTTGGAGAGGCTGGAGCTATATTTGAACAGAGATGGGACAGTGTGAGGTCAAGGAAGCAAATGTCTAAGATTCTGAGCTAGGTTAAAAGAAAAATCTTTCCCCACCATGATAATACCCCCACACTGGAACGAGGGACCCTCCCATTCCCTTTACCGCTAGACTTTATTCAAGTGAGGTATCATCCCCACCCAGAGGGAAGGGTTAGCTGTGCATCCAGAATACTGAGCACAAACACTATTTTTGCCTGGTGTGCTTTGTGGAAAATTTTCTAATCCTGGCTCTGCCATTTCCTGGCTGTGTGTCCTTGAGTAAGTTACTTCCCCACACTTAGCTCTCATATCCCCACCAGCAAAACTGGAGTAGTGGTAGAATCGAGAATCTTTTGTAAACTGTAATCTGTTAGATGAATGGAAAGCTTTGACTGAGCAGATTTTATTTGAGGCAGAGAATTCTCAGTTAGTAGCAGGTGTCCCTGTTCCTTAAAAGAGGGGAGAGGAAAAAAATGCCAGGCAGCCATCATGCAGAGCCTGGAACCTCCTTCCTGTTTTAACAACCTCCCTGTAAACAGTCCAGGGGGTGATAAAGTCTCCTTCACGGAAATCTGCGGCAAATTGCATTCCAGGCAGACTCACCAATCATTAGCCACGCGCTCTTGTTTATCCTGCCCCAGCCTGGAATTTGGCCTCTTACAAAATCCCAGCTACAAAAGGAGAACAGGTTGGACCAAAACTGCTTGGTGAGTGAAGAAAGATTTCCAAGAGGATGGCTGGGGGATGTTTGCTAAACAGACATCAGGCCAGGGCCCACTCACCCGGCCCCAGGCTGAAAGTGCCAGCTGACTTTTCTGTTGACGTTGATTTGAGAGTCTGAGGTCTGATCTGACCCCCAGAGAGGACAACTCCCAAACTAGGATAATCATCCAGCCCTGGCCAAAAGTCAGATCTCCACTGCCAATGACGGCCACATTGCCTTCCATTATTTGCCCTACGGAGGGATTGACATGTGCTGGGCACCTTCTGTGGGGCAGGGATTGTGTAATCTTCGTCATTTCCCTAGGAAGATTTTACAGAAGCGTAAGTTGGGCTTCTGATCCACTGAGTCACTTGCTCAAGGTCACAGAGCTGGGAAGGTGGTGTAGACAGGGGCAGCTGCTGTTTGTGTTGGCCAGCACACTTCCCTCCTCTCGCCTTTCTTGGGATAACAGCCCCAGCTGCCTGTCCTTGGGGGCTGGGCACAAGACCCAGGCTAATCCACTCATGAGACCACACCCTCTTGGCAAAGTCAGGGAGGAGCATGTGACCCACCCAGCAGGGCAAGTCAGACACTGCTTTAGACATCTAGAAATACATTTATGCCTTGTGCAACGGTCTCAATGTTTGTGTCCCCCAAATTGTGTATGTTGAAATCCTAACACCCAAGGTGATGGTTTTTGGATGTGGGGCCTTTGGGAGGTGATTAGGTCATGAGCGCACAGCCATCATGAATGGGATTAGTGCCCTTATAGAAGGGACTCCGGAGAGCTGTCTCACCTTCTTCCCACCATGTGGGAACACAATTAGCAACCTGCAACCTGTAGCAACACATTGACACAGATCCCTACTTTATAGATGAACAAACTGAGGGTTGAGTTAGGTAACCTGCGGGAGCTCTCACAGGTAGTCAGTGGAAGGGCTAGGATTCGAACGGAGCAGTCTGGCTCCAGAGCCCACACTCTCGACCACGGGGCTGGCCCAAGCTGGTCATGGCCTCTCCTTCTGTCCCACCATACCAACTATCTTCTCTCACGACACCTCCAGTCCCTCCTCCACTCTGCTTCTAGGTGTCATTTAAACAATCTAACAGGGCCAATCTGCTTCTCATAACTTCCGAATCACTCTCTGTCTCCTTCAGGATCAAGTTCGAGTACTTGGCCTATTCCTAGGTCCTCTCTGCCACCCCTTAAGCAGCTCAGCTACGCACATGCATGTGCACACACACACACACACACACACGCATGCAGACCCCACCAGCACAGACAGACCAAGCCACTTATCGTTTCTACAAAATGTCAGCTTTCTAGGGCAGCACAGTGCACGCATATAATGCAAGCCATATATGTAATTTTAAATTTTCTAATAGCCACATTAAAAGAGTGAAAAGAAACCGTTGAAAATCATTTTAGTAGCATATTCGATATATTTACAATATTAACACTTAACATGTAATCAATGCAAAACAAATTACAATTGTGTTTCTTATTTTTGTTCTAAGTTTTAGCAATCTGGTGTGTATTTTACACATATGGGACATCTCGATTCGTAATACCGCATGTTTCTAGTGGCTACAGTATTGAACAGTGCAGCTTTGGAACAAGGCTTCACCAAGTTTTTCAGATCACAGCACACATAGAAAGTGACGATATTTGTATGGTATCCTGGGGTAAACAGTTGAGCCTGCTAGGGCCCAGAGGCCACAGGACAGATACCCCAGTTTCCCATCCCTCATCCTCCCAAACAAACCCCATTATGGGTTGAACATTCAGAGGCTTTTTCCATGTTAGGGAAAGGCATCCTGTCTGGGGATTTCAGCCCCATCGCCCTTGAAGCTAAAGCAAGATGCCCTTGTTCAGTGCACAGCCTGTACAACTATCTCAGAGGCCTGCCAAGGGATGAGGGATCAATTTCTGGGCACACTTGTGTCTGGCCCCAGTGTATAGGCTGGGAAGCTCTGTGCTGGAATTTCCAAGTTGTTTTTTTGCCTTTCTTCCTTCTCTTCCTTGCTCCTTTTTACTGCCTTCTGCCAGGCACAGCCTGCCCTGCGGCCTCATGAGCAAAACGTTAGGCCAGTGGTTCTCAAACTGCAGTTACCAGAACAGCAGCAGCCGCGCCTGGTGCCTGTTAGAAATGCACATTCTCAGGCCCCACCCCAGACCTACTGAATCAGGAACTGTGGGTGGGCCCGGTGGTCTGTGTGTGACAGCCCTTCTGCTGACCCCGATGTGTTCTGGGCATAAAGAAATACTGTAGTAATGCCACCACCGCCGCCCCCTTCACAGGGGGCTTTCTGTGAACAGTCACTAACTAAATGACTGTGACCCTCATAGCCAGCCCCACAGGGTGCCGTACTGCCCCGTGTTACAGAGGAGGAGACCGAGGTGTGGAGCCCAGTGATGTGGCAGGCCACACAGCCAGCGTATGGCAGTACAGAGACAGGATGTGAACCGAGTTCTCTTGACTGGGGAGCCCATGGTCGTAACTGCTCAGCCATGAAACTGTCTCTTCCACTTCAGCCCTACTGAGGGCTTGAAGACTTTGGCTTTAAAATAGCCTGTCATCCTCTCCCTCTCTCTCATTCATTCATGCTAGATTGAACTCCTAATCTGAGCCAGTTGCCATCTTAGGCACTGGAGCTACAGAGATTATTAACACTTGGTCCTCGGTCATAGGAACTCACGGGATAGTCGACCTAGGCCACGGGGAGGCAGGACAAACCCAGGGCAGTTTGGATTAAGGTGAACTGAAGGCAACAGAATAATTGGGAATTTGGTAGTGGTGGGGTTTCTTGGTAGGAATGTGTGCATTTGGATTTTTCTGGATGGTATTGATTATGGTTCAACTCCCATCTTCCGCTTGTAACCATTTCTTCACCATCGACTTCTCTAGAAGAAAAACTTTCATTTCATTGTTTTAGATACTAATGTGGCCTCACTTTCTTTACATAGCAGCTGAGTTCTGATGGGGCAAAGTGGGGTAATCTCCTGGAGCCACTTTTTTGGGGTTAGGACGTATGGTACCATGGGAAACAGAAAGTGATTATGTATCACAGGTTTGTGGGTCAGGATATACATGCAACCTAGTAGTTCACTTGGGCATCTCTGCTCGTTGGGGATAGGTTGGCATTGTATCTGTTAGAAATGCCTTTGGATGCAAACAGCTGAAAACATGATCCAATGGTTAAATCTCCTTATTTCTTATAAGAAGTCCGGAATGAACAGATGATAGCTTTGGTGTAGCAGCTTACTCATGACAGGGCTTGCTAATGACCCCAATTCCCTTGGCCTCTTCCCTCACATTTGTCCCTCAGAATCACATTATGCCACCATAGCTCCAGATATAACGTCTGTGTCTAAGGCAGAGTGAGGCAGGGGTAGGGCTGTCACAGCCAGGTCTGTCTTTTCTGTTTTTTCAGGTGCTATGGCTTAAATACATTCCTTAGATTTCATGTGTTGGAAACTTAATTCTCAAATTCATATGTTCATTGGAGGTGGGGCCTTTTGGAGTTAATTAGGATTGATAAGGTCTAATCCTAACTGTAGCTGTTGGTGTCAGGGTGGGTGGGAGACCTGAATTTTGGCCAGAGCTGGATGATTATCCAAGTTTGGGAGTTGTTCTCTCTGGGGGTCAGATCATACCTGAGATTCTCAAATCAACGTCAACAGAAAAGCCAGCTGGGACTTTCAGCCTGGGGCCGGGTGAGTGGGTCCCAGCCTGGTGTCTGTTTAGCAAACATCCCTCATCATTGGACTGGTGGTTTTATAAGAAAAGGAAGAGCAACCTGAACACACACACAAGCTTTTTCCCTCTCACCGTGTGATGCCCTCCAGCATGTTTTGACTCAGAAAGAAGGCCCTCAACGGACCCTGGTGTCATGTGCTTGGACTTTCCAGCCTCCAGAATCATGGGCTAAATAAACTAAACTTCTTTTCTTTATAAGTTACCCAGTATGTGGTACTCTGATACAGCAACAGGGAGCAGACTAAGACACCAGGTAAGGAAAAGCTTTTCTAGAAGCCTTCACAAAAGGCTCCTTCTTAAGCCCTACTGGTCACAACTGTGTCACATGGCCTCAAGGGATGCTGGGGAAATACTTGTCACAATTGGCTCAGGCTCATAGTGATTTATCACTGAGGCTGGGCATGGTTCTGTTGGCAAGAAAAGGGGAGAAGGGACAATAGGCAGGAAACTAACCGTGTGTACTACAGTCATGAGCACCATCTCCACTATTGTTGTCTTTATCATCCCTGACACCATCATAACTAATATTTAATGCTATTTGCCATGTGTGGGTCTCAACAGTAAGTGTTTTACAGGTATTTCCTCATGGAATTCTCAGAACAATCCTAGGAAGTTAGTGCTCTTATTACCCCATCTTAGAGATAAAGGAAGGGGATTAAGAGAAGTCAAGTGACCTGCCCAATGCCACTCAGGCCCTAAGTGGGAGAAATGGGATTTGGATCCAGGCTCTATGTTGCCAGAGCCCCTACCATTTACTACTGCAAGAGACTATCCCCAGAGATATGGGCATTTCTGCCCTGGAGCAACCTGGTGTCACAGGCTTGAAAACCCATAGCCCCTCTACCCCTGTGTTTGTGATTTCTCCAGAGCCGTGTCCTCATGGTCCCCAGTGTCCCCAGCTCCTCCACGCTGGTCTGAGGCCTATTCCACATCCATGTGGACTGGAAACTGAGCCTCAGCATTAGTTTCCACACAATATTAACTGACATCAAGCAGTTAGTTACGGAGTAGCTCTTACTGGACATTCAGGGTGTCAAAGGAAGGAGGGTCCCCTCAAAGCATCCAGCCTTCTCTCGTCTTGCTGGCTCTTAGGTAGTCTCCTCCCTTCTAAATATCTGTTACTGCCTCCTCCCTTCCCAGAACTCCCCAGGAATTCCAAATTCTTTTCCCTCTGCGATGCAAAGTAGTTGGGCATCTTCTCCCAAGCGTGGGTGCCATGAAGTAGCTGTTGGTGTCAGGGTGGGTGGGAGCTTATGAGAGCATGAGCCCTCTGCATTCTTGCTGGTGTCCATCCTGCTGTGGGCCACCTGTTCTAGTCCAGTGCCTCAACTTGTGCCTGCTGAGGGTGACTGGCCTCAACTGGCCTTTAAGGCACCATGTGACTAGCCATTGCTGAAATCTATGGTCCCAGCTGTTGGTCTCTGACTCTAAAGTCTACTCACCACTATCACTGCTCGGTGTCTCAGTGTCCCTTACTGGGGCCCCTGGGAACCTACAGCAAACTAGCACACTGCATGCTGCCTCAGGCTTGTTTATCCAGCTGCTCCTCTCTGCAAAGGTTGCATGTTGTCCCTGCACTGGCTGGACATGGCCTTGGGCAGCACTCCCCTTCAACTGCACAGCTTGCTCACCGTGCTCGCCCCACCCCTTGCCCCGACTCATGTTCTCAGGACCCTCTTTCCCTGGATGTTTCCACCATGCCATTCTCCAGGTCTCCTCCCTGATCTGGGAAACCCAGCTTCACACATGGCTGGTCTCTTCCTTCCACCCCCATCTTATTCTCCACAGAACAATGTCAGGGGAGCAGGAGGAGCAGGAGCAGCAGGGCACCCCTTCCTCACCTCCTCTCAGCTCAGGACATCCTCAAAGTGGGATCCTCTCCTCCATCCTGGGGGCCTGCGCCCTGCCCCTGCCCCGAGGCCGAGATAGGCAAGCTCAGGGAAACAGCAACAGCAACCAGCAACCTGCCAGTCAACAATGGAAGATCCACAAATGCTATTCCAGCTTCAGTTGCTTTTCCAAATCCTTCAAAGCTTGGAAAAAATGCTCAGCAGAACATACGGTCCCTGTTTAACAGTCACCACCCTCCCGAAAAGGCAGTCAGGGCTAGAGATGCCAACTTTTCCCCTGTTACATACATTCGGTGGTGATTATTATGATGTTAATTATTTATGTAGTCAGTCAGGGAAGAGAGGTAAAATATAAACAACGCAATTAAGAAATGCAATTAGTGTCAGCACGTAGGCCTCCTCCTCTTCCTGCATCTCAGTGAGACACACCCCTCCCCAACCCTAGACCGGCTGCAGTCACAACTTCCTGCTCTCTCCTGCCCTTGTATCCATCCAAGATAGTCATTTTAATTCAATTTCCCCTGCCAAACAGCTCATCAAAGAAATGGAAATTGAAACAACGTTGAAGCACCAATTCTATGTATTCTGACAAAATACATGAAAATTATGATAACATCCAGTGTACGAACCCTTTGACAACAAGTTGGCAGTGAGTTGCAAGAGCTATTGAAAAACGTTCATACCCTTTGACCTAGAATTTATCCTACAGAAATAATTCCTGAAAGGAAAAACTGTCACATGCATGTTCATTATAGCTATATCTATAATAGCTCCAAATTGGTAACCTACAAATCAAATGACAGGGGAAAGGGGAAGGAAAATATAGTACCTTGAAGTGGTGTAATATTATGCAGTCATTAAAAATGACAGGAAGATTATGTAGCAGCGTCAAAAGTGCTTGTAATTTGATGTTCAGTTTAAAAAGGCAGAATACCTAATTGTCTCTCTGCAAGTTCTCCCAAGTGCACCATGGCCTCGTTAACCAAATCCTGACCTATCTGCTCGTTCCTTCTACCCTCCTGGTCCAGCTCAGTGCAGGCCTCACCATGCTAGCACACACGTGGTGCAAGTCCTTCATACCCAGCACACTTGTCTGTTACATGCCCACCTCCAGCCCCAGAGGATGCGTTTTTGGAGGACAGGCACCCTATCGTATCCCCTGCTGTCTGGCACTTAATAAAGGCTTACTAAACGTTTGTTGAATTAGAGAATTAATGACGATAATTTTGGCTACTGTTCATTGAGCACCTACTACGCAGCAGGCATTGTGATTGGCACTTCCCATACATTATTTAACTTTTTTCAATTCTGAAATAATCTCACAAAGTTGATACTATTATTATCCTCTTCGTACAGATGAAAACTGGAGCTCAGAGTTGTCTCATACCCAAGACCATGCATTTGTTAAGAGAAGGAGGGGAGACAGGATTTGAAGCCAAGTCTGTCTGACTTCAGATCCAATGTTCTGTTCATTTCAAGGTACATGTGTGTGTATGTGTGTGTGCATGTGGCGGGGGGAGAGGGAGAGAGAGAGAGAGAGAGAGAGAGAGGGAGGGCGAGAGAGAGAGTATATGCCTAAGATGATACAGATAGACAGAAAGAAAACATGGAAAAATAAAAATGGATGATTTGTTTTTAGCTGGTAAGGATGATGGGCGGGTGATTTATTTTTTTCCTGTTTTGTATTTCTTTAACTGTTAAGGTAGGTTGAAAAAGAGAGGAGTTCCCTGGGTTCCAAGTCCTTCTGAGGTTGAGTGTTCTCTTACACGGAGGCAAACCATATTGGTCGGCTCACTCCTTTCCTGCCTACCTGTCAGGGCCCAGGCGACATTCAGTTCCAGAGACACAGTCCTATGCAAGACTTGGATCCGTGGAGCGGAAGGTGTCTGCTACAGCATGGTGTGCTGCTGAGCAGCCTGGCCCCCCCGCCCAGGGAGCAGGGACAATCATTGTGCCCCTTCCTGCCTGCTCTCAGCTGCACAGCTGCCGTTCCAGCTCCCATCTCGCTGCAGGGGTGCGGGAGCTCCACTGAGGCAGGGGTACATGCAGGAGTGGGTAGGAGCAAATGCCATGGCCACCACATTCATGGAAATCCTAAGATTTAGAAGGCTGATATTATCTCTAAGTGAACTGAGATAGAATTCAAAGAAGATATTCATCACACTGGGTTAAGCTTCAGTCTCATTACTATACCACTCTGTGTGTTATGAATTAATATTTTTAATAAATCCTATAATTACCTTGTGAATAGCACATAATTATATTGCTCTGTAATTTTTTTTCAGTGTTGAAAGCATGAATTTGGTAAAGGCAACTGTTTAAATATACCTTAATTTTCCTAAATTTTGTTTCAGGATGTCTTCATTTAAAAAAAAATATACTCCAATAAACCTCAAAAAATTGAAGTGGCCCTGGCCCCTTTCACTCCCTAAGAAATCCGGGCCCCTGGTGTCTGAGCTTGTGTGGAACAGAGACAAGCTGATCAGTCCCACCACCTTATGGAGTGCTCAGTGTGCTTGGAGACAGAACTTATTATTTATATTGAAAATAAACTAAATAGAGCAAAAGCAGAAAATAAAATGAAAAGAAGCAAAATCTTGATCTTTAAAAGGGCAGTGGGGAACTTCCATTTCAAAATGGAAATCACACCCATTCATTTATATCTGCTTCTTCCTCAAACCCCATTAAAATGAAAATGGAATAAAAAATATTTAAATTTACAAAGACAAAGAGAAAGGAGCTTTATTATGTCTACTAAGTTTTAGAAAAAGGAAATCAGATGGGTGATTAGTAACCCTTTCACCAACTGGAGAAAGCTTTAGTCTAAGCTTATAAGAGAGAAGCCAGAGGACCCTAGAACATCTCGGGAATTGTAGACACCAGGTATCCCTGAGGCAGGATGAGGAGTAGGGCTAAAAACAGTAGAAGCTGTTAGAAAAGCACCACCACCATCACCATTATCACCACCACCACCACCATCACCATCATCACCACCACCATCATCACCACCACAATCATCACCACCACAATCACCATCACCATCACCATCATCACCACTACTATCACCACCACCACTAGCACCACCACCATCACCACCACCACCACCATCACCACTATTGCCGCCACCATCACCACCATCATCACTACCACCATTACTGATATCAGCACTGCCACTAACACCACCACCATCATCACTACCATCATCATATCACCACCACCATCACCTTTATCACCATCACCATTACCATTACCACCATCATCACCATATCGCCATCTCTACCATCACTACTACCACCACCACCATCATCACCATCACCATCATGACCATCACCATCATGACCACCACTCCTTCCCCCAACCAGTAAATCCAATTGTTCCTCTTCTGTCACAATAAAACACTGGATGTTTTTCTCTGGGTGAAGATAAACAGAGAAGACACTAGGGTCCACTCAGGATAGGGGCAAAAGACTTTATTTTATAGGGGTACTAAATGAAAATTTCATATTAAATATTGAGATTCACACTGGCTGCCAGGTAATAGCTCCCAAGCAGGAGATTGGAGAAGTCCCTTCTAGGGAAGCTGACCAGTCTGAGAGCAAACTCAGTTCACCGCTTTTCCACATATAGTGAAGCTCACCAGTCAATAAGCCCCATTCATGAGCTTCTAAACAGCTTTCCAGGTCTTAAATATGAACACTAGCCAAAGTCACTGGACGATCAAACAAAGGCTGTAGAATAAAACAGAAAAAAGAACCCAAAGGTGACAGTCAATATTGGGAGCAGAAAACTGCAAACAATGAACAGAAGAGCAACAACAATAATATGCTCGGGAAAAGAAGAGTGGACATTATATCCCTGTGATAAGAACAAGAAATTATAATAATGAAAGGTCAGAGACTAAGAAAGAGCTCTTCTGAAAAAAGAGAATAAAAAAGAGGGATTCTAAAGGCATTTTGACCCTTCCAGAGTCGAGGGAGGCTAACGCATTGGAAAACTAAGCAACGAGCTTTGGACAGCAGAGAACCCCATTGACCTCGATCTGTGGCAGAGGGATACATTTGAGAAAAAGCAGGTTTGGCCATCATGTTTGGTCCTGGCATTTGTTGTATGTTTACTCTCTGAAGCAATCCTGCTAGGTACGGCTCATTACCCTCATTTTTCACACAGAATCTCAAAAAGGAATGGTATTAGATTGAACCACATGAAATAGTTTTGTAGGTCACAGATGGTGGAATGCCAGCAATTTCAATGGTTCAACCTAATACATAGCTCAAGGTCATATTGCAACTCTTTTGGCCAAAGATACAAATTGTTAAAAGATAAGTCACTGTCATCTGGGGCCTTGAATGTGCTGTGTTTTCATGTCTTATCCTTGAATCTAAAAGGAAAAGAGTACGTATTTTTGTAGTGGTTGCTGGAGTCCTTTTTCCTAGGTTGGCTGTGGTCAATGTGCAGCAAAACCTTGGTGTTAATTTAATGGTGAACGTGTGTGTGTGTGTGTGTGTGTGTGTGTGTGTGTGTTCAGTGAAGAAATCAAATGATTGCATCACCCACAGTCACAAAGAGCCAGAGCATGTGTATGGGTGGGAGTGTGGGTTGGAAACAGAAATCTCACAATCTCGCTGTTGGATTTCTCAGTCAGGCTGACCTCATATGTAGGTGTAGCCCTTCATAGACAAGCAGAACTCCTTAGGTTCCAGGAACCAGGGAACTTCGTCTTTTCTTATGACTGCCTTTGCACACTGCTAGCTTGACTCCTTTCTCCTTGCCGCCTGGGATGAAATCTCTGAGGGGCAGAGACTCAGCCATATGTCTCTGGTCACTCATCCTAAATAACAAGTCCTCCATCGAGGCCGCAAGGCTGTGAGGGAGCATCGTGCAGTGCAGCAAGTGGAGTCACGGGGACAACCAAAGGTCTGGCATTTACGGGTGAACTGTGTATGCGTGTGCGCAGCCCAAGTACACGCTGCGCATCCGTGCACACGCGCGTGCTTGCACACACTATGCGTACACCTACAGAGATCATCCCCATGCACCAAGCGCGGTGTGTATGGAATTCATGCGTCCCAGCACCACATCCTCACCACAAGCAAAACAGACACACACACGAGCACCTTCGTCCGCTGTGCCACACCTACCAAGCGCGTGTTTGCGTGTGTAGCACATTGATGTGGCGATATAGTAATAGCAAAATAAAACATTGTGTACAATAATTTTGTGGAGATCCCAAGAAGCTGAAAATAAACAATGGGCGGCACGTCCTCTGCCCATGCCCACACGAGGAGCTTGGGCCCTCACCAACCTGGGACGCCAGACATAGCCAGGGAAGCAGCCGGCGCACTGTGAGGGACACGTGATGACGGCTCTGAAGCAGGGCAAGGTATTTTTCTTCCCCCTCCCCATTACGTAGAACTAGAACAAGGATTTGATTTTGCCTCAAAGCAAAAAGCCTTTCTTTTGGTTTTGCCTCTAAGCTGAATGTGAGAGGGGGAGAGAGATTCCTGCCAAGATTATCACATTTGTGAATCGAGGTTATTCCCCTCATCTTTGCACATGAGCCGCACGAGCAACCCATGTGAGTCTTAAGTACCTGCCATGTGAATCACTCATTCTCATGTCCATGGTGTCACAGGGCGGGCAATTGGAGCTGTGGCACCGAGGTCATGGCGTGTGTGTGTATGCGTGTGCGTGCGTGCATGTGTGCACGCGCATTCGGGCCCGCAGTGGATGAACCAATGTCACTGGAATGTGTCTCTCTGGAATGCCAGGGGCCCATTTCCGTGGCAACGTGCAGCGAAAGCCAGGGAATCGGGGAAATGTTGCCAGATGCCATGGCCAGGGCCGGCTCGCTTTAGAGAAGGAAGAAAATATCCCAGCTCAAGTGGGGAGGGTTGTTCCCTGCGTGCAAAGAATTTGCTGTTCATTCTGGTGCATACGACCAGCAAACCCAGCCTGTCAGGGACAAGCATTTGCACTTCTGCTGACCTTTTCTCAGGGGATCTGGGAGCCCATCCTGGTCCCCTGGACAAACAGCCTCCCTGTTAGTAAAGACGCCAGCTAGAGGGGCTGGCTGTTGGACAGGCTTTTCAGGACATCATTAAAGAAATCGGGAAAAGACCTAGTTCTCTAGCCGGGGTTAGGGCCATGGGATTACCCAGTGAACCCACTCAGAGTAGTTGATTTCGAGGCAATTGCAACAGCGATGCCCTTTCCTCTAGGAAAGTCACAGCACAGAGTCTCAGCCATTCATAGACGCTTATGGCTTGGGACCCCCTGCAGGTCACAGCCTCTTTACAGATGGGCACACTGAATCCACTTATGCACTCACTGGACACATATTTACTCAGGACCTACCATGTGCTTGACCCTGGGTTCTTGAGAAATGTCGGTGAATGAGTCAGGCAAGGTCCCCACCCTCATAGAGCTGACATTTCAGGGGATAATTAGACAATGAAAACTACCAGTAAGTGAGATTTATGGTGTGTCAGATGGTGACAGACAAATACGGCAAGGTAAAAGGTGGAGAGGGAGGTGGGAGATCAGTGGAGGGACAGTGTTTCTCATACAGGGGCAGAAAGTTCTCTCTGATAAAATGACCTATGAATAGGGAGCTGAAAACAAGGAGGGAGCACACCATGGGCATATCAGCAGGAAGAGGGGTCCGAGAGAGGGAGTGCAAAGGCCCTGGGGCAGGAGCCTGCTGAGCACGTTCAAAGAACTGCAGGAAGGCCAGAGAAGCAGGAGCAGGTAAGAGTTAAGGTAACAGGGGCAACTGTGCCAAATTACGTGGGCCCCGTGGGCACTGTAAGGACTTTGCTTTGATCCTGAGTTAAAGAAGGGGCCACGAGGGGTTTTGAACAGAGAAGGAACGTGATCTTACTTAAATGTTTAAAGGATCATCCTGGTTTCTGTTCTGGGAATAAATTGTTCAAGATGGAGGCAGAGAGACCACTCACATGGAAACAACAATAACCCAGGCAAGGAGTGCTGGGGCTTGGAGCAAGATGACGGCAATGGAACGAAGTGGGTAGATTCTGGCTGCACTTTGAAGGCTGAACAGATGGAATTTACTGATAGATTGAATGTGGGACATAAGAGAAAGAGAGAGGTTAAGAATGACTCAAAGATTTGTGGTCTGAACAATTGGAAGTGGAGATGCTGTTTACTGAGATGGAACGTTTATTTTGGGTGTATTAAGTCAGATCTCTTCTGCTTGTTCATTAAAATGTCGAGTTAGACATCTAAGTGAAGGCACCAGGCAGGGAGGGGTTGTGAGAGTCTGGAGTTCGGGGGAGAGGTCCCGGGTGGAGAGCTGTACGGTGTTTCCATTACCGGTATGTGAAGCCAGGAGTCTGGCTGAGGCCTCTAGGGAGTGAGCATGGACAGAAAAGGGAAGAGAAACAATCACTATGGCCTAAGCACACCAGCATCCAGAGGTCAGGGATGAGGAGGACTCAGCACAGGAGACTGAGACACTGAGGCTAGGGAGGTAGAGGGGACTCAAGAGAGAGCGATGTCCCTGAAATCAGGTGGAAAAAGGTTTCAGGAAGGAAGAAAGGATCAACTGTGACAAATGCCTCTGACAGTCAAGATGAGACCATTGGATTTAGCACTGGGAAGGCCCAGCAACAGCTCCCAATACATGGCCTTCCTTGGAGAGTGAAAGTTGTTACCTCCTCAAGCATTTGCTTTGTTCATTTATGCCAACAGACGTTTATCGAGCACTTATGGTAATAGCAAAGGTGGAACACTACAGTGGATTAAGTACACCGTTAAGCACACTGGATTTTACATGAATGCCTCATGTAGTACTCACGGGCACCCTAAGAGACTGGTAAAATCGTTGTTCCCATTTACATCAGAGCCCAGGTCATAACCCAGATCTCTCTCCTCGGAAGTGCAGATTCTTTTTTTTTTTTTTGTAAATTGTGGTAAAAAGTCTGGGCACGGTGGCTCACACCTGTCATCCTAGCACTCTGGGTAGTCAAAGTCAAGGTGGGAGGATTGCTTGAGGTCAGGAGTTCAAGATCAGCCTCAGCAAGAGCGAGACCCTATCTCTACTAAAAATAGAAAAATTAGTCAGGCATAGTGATGTGTGCCTGTAGTCCCAGGTACTTGGGAGGCTGAGGCAGGAGGATCGCTTGAGCCCAGGAGTTGGAGGTTGTAGTGAGCTATGATGACATCACTGCACTCTAGCCAGGCAACAGAGTGAGACTCTGTCTCAAAAAAAAAAAAAAAAAATGTGATAAAAAACCACATAACATGAAATTTACCATTTTAACAATTTTTTAAGTGCACAGTTCAGTAATATTAAGTGTATTCACATCATTGTGGAACCAATCTCCAGAACTTTTTCATCTTGCAAAACTGAAACTCCATAACTATTAAACAGCAACTCTCCGTTTTCCCCTCCCTGAGTCCCTGGCAACCACTATTCTCTTTCTGTCTCTATGAATCTGACTACTTCGGACATCTCATGTGAGTGGAATTATATAATATTTGTCCTCTTGTGACTGGATTACTTTATTTAACACAATGTCCTCAAATTCCATCCATGTTGTAGCCTGTGTCAGCATTTCCTTCCTTTTTAAGGCTGAACACTATTCTGTGGTGTGGATAGATCACATTTTGCTAATCCGTTCATCCAGCAGTGGACACTTGAGTTGCTTCCACCGTCTGGCTATTGCGAATAGGGCTGCCGTGAATGTGGGTGTACGAATACCTCTGCAACTCTTTCGGGTGCGCCGGCAGCCCTCCATCTCTGTGGGCTCTGCATCTGTGGATTCAGCCCACTGACGATAGAAAACATCCAGAAAAAAAATTGTGCTTAACATACACAGCCATTTTTCTTGTCATTATTCCAAAAACATACAGTATGACAACTATTTATTAATATGTAGCGTTTATGTTGTGTCAGGTATTGTAAGTAACTTAGAGATGATTTAAAGTATACAGGAGGATGTGTGTAGGTTATATGCAAATAGTGCACCATGTTGTATCAGGGACTTGGGCACCTGCAGATTTTGGTATCCGAGGGAGACCGTGGAACCAATTCCCCATGGAAACTGAGGGACGGCTGCTCACCGGAAGTCTGGATTCTTAACTTGTTCAGTATTAGCACAGCAATGGCCAAGGGAAGGGTGGTCCCACCTAAATCGAGCAACTCTGGAAGCGAACACAGACACTGAACACTCAGGTGTTCTGAGTGCTATGCATCAAAACCAGGGTGTTAGGGGACCCTAGAAGGGGATGCGCACTGTGTGACCCGAAGGAGGAGGAAAGAGAAGACCATCCAAACCCTGTCCCCGGGATGCTCACGGAGTACTAGGCAGCAGCCAACCTTAATAACCAAACGGACCCCAACTCGCGTTCAGATGGGAAGATCTCATGGTCTTAGTATGCCCAGAGCAGATGAAATAAATGTTTTAGATTTATAATAGCAAAATAATAATGACGATGATGATAACTATCCTTTACTGAATGTGTACCCTGAACTAGACAAAGTGTTAAGAGCTTAACACACATTATCTCATTGAATCCTTATAATCACCTTGCAATATAAGTACTGTTATTGCCCTCCTTTTGCACATGGGGAAACTGAGTGTGAGGGAGGTGAGCTCTTTTGCCCAAAGTGTGCAATCAGTGACAGAGCTGGGGCCAAGCTAGCTGGGCCTGACTCTCTCTCAGGTTGGTGCTCTTGTAAACCTCTGCCACGCCCACCCTTGGCCCCTCCCCTGCCATCCCTGTGCCGGTACCTCCTCCTGCAAGCTGAGTGAACCAGGCTTAGGTCCAGGGGGCAGCGTGGGCCCTGCCCAGCTCCCCAAGAGCACAGAGCCTTTGCCACGACACAGGCACCAGCGGATTTCAACACTTTTGATTTCCTCATCTTCCTTTCCCAACATGTGACCTGTTGGCCCAACATGTGACCCACTGAATGGTGCAGGAACAGGCAGGGGCCAGGGACGAGCAGCTGAGACATGGAAGGGGACAGGCCTTACCTCTTGCCTGGACCCCCACGATCGCCTCCCCACAGCTCCCTTGGTGTCCAGCATCTTCCCCAGCTACACAGCAGCCTGAGTGAGCTTTTCAATTACGTCACCCCACAGCTACCATCTTTTCATCATTTCCCACTGCTCTTAGAATAAACGTTGCCTACCCTGCCCGGCGCATGAGGCCCCACACAGGGCTGCCCCTGCCCCGCCCTCCCACCTGACCTCCGCCCATCCTGCCCCACGGTCCCTGCCCCAGCAAGGCCTCCCACCTTGCCCAGTTCCTCTCTATCACATAACTTTTAAGAAAAATCAATATATTTTTTATTGTGGTAAAGTGTGCATACATAAAATTTACCTTTTTAACCTTGTTAAGTCTATATTTCAGTGGCATTCAGTACATTCCCATTGTTGTGTGACCATCGCCACCATTTGTATACAAACTTTTTCATCCTCCCAAGAGAAACTCTGTACTTATTAAACAATAACTCCCCAGCCCCCAGAAACTTCTGTTCTACTTTCTGTCTCTGCAAATTTGACTACTCTAGGTACCTTATAGAAGGGGAATCATACTGTTTTTGTCCTTTTGTAATTGGCTTATTTCACTTAGCATAATATTCTCAAAGTTCATCCATGCCGTAGCTTGTGTTAGAATTTCCTCCCTTTTTAAGGCTCAATAATATTCATTGTATGGATAGACCACATTTTGTTTATCCATTCACCTGTTGATGGACATTTGGGTTGTTTCCACCTTCTGGCTATCGTAAATAATGCTGCTATGAACATTCGTGCACAATTATCTGTTTGAGTCCCTGCTTGCAATTCTTTTGGGTATTACACAACCTTTTGTATTGTCTCTATAACACACTGCTACCTGAAATTATTTTGCTTCATCCTTTGTTTGCTAACTTGTCTTCTGTCTCCCTCCCGCAGTCTCCCTGCCTGTTCGGTACACCACTGTTATCACAGAGACGCAACCGTGCCCAGCTCATGCTAAGGGCTCAATAAACATTTTTTAAGCTAATGAATCAGTAACACTGCCGATGGGTCCCCCATTGGGCACAAGACTAGTCTCCACCTCTAAATGAGGACACACTTAAAACACAAAAATGCTTATAGGCAGCCACAGATATTATTTTCTAATGTTTTTCTTTGTCAAGTTTAATACAAAATTTATAAAAGTAACATGTGCACCACGACCCATGGAAATGAAAGGTGCATGCGCAGTCAACAAAGCCGGGAGTGGAGAGCAGGCTAACTGGAGAAATCAGAACAGTATCCCACCGATCTGCCAGAGCCTGTCTGTGCTGCCGAAGTCAGGTAAGGTGAAGCTTTGGATGTCCCGGGACAACGGGCCTTTACCCCTCTCTCCCGTAAGGACTGTCACGTTTCAAGCACGTGTTCTTTGCCAGGCCCTGATCACCTGGGACTGTCGTGAGGAGCAGGAGTGTTTCCGGAGAGAAAGCAGCTCCTTTAAGCTCTAGTGGAACGACAGTGTCACCACGCACAAAGCGATCTGCTCAGCGTAGCAAGGTTAGGAACAGAGGCCAGGATTCCTAAATTCAGCTGCTTTGCCACCCTTGCTAGGGACTGGATGGGTGTGACTTGTCCCCTTTGCCATTCATGTCCTCTCCCTCTTGCCAAGCCAACCAAGGTCCAATCTCCTATATATCCTCTCCCCCATTGCCCCCCCAAATGCGCGTGTGTGCATGAATGTATGTGCATGCATGCGTGTATATGGGTACGCATGTATGCACGTGTGTGTATGTGACAGCATGTGTGTATATGTGCACGGATGTGGGGTAGAAGGGCACATATATAAGTGTGTATCTGTACATGTGTGGATGCACGTGTATAACTACAGGGACATTGGATAAGTCACTTAAACTCTCTGAGCTTCTGTTTTGTGGTCCAGAAACACAGACAAATAAACAAAAACTCCTCCCTGCTGGGGGACGTGTGAGTTAAGTGGGACAGTATCTCTAGGCCCTCCTCATGGTCCCTGGCACATGGTAAGTGCTAATCAACGACAGTTGTCACTTCCACTCACCAAACTCCTGACCAAGAATCTAGTTGCCGGCATCTCTTACCTACACAAACCGTCCTCTGCTCTCACTCAGCTGGTGGCTGCGAAGAGGAGCTACCCATGAAGGGGTGGAGGGGGCAGTTTTCTGCCCTGAGAGCACACGTCTGCCAGCCCCGCTTTGTGTTTTGTGTCCGTTTTCTCGCTGAATCCTCACCTCAGCCCTGTGCAGTTGGTTCGGTGACGCCCAGGTGACAGACAGGAAGCTCGAGACTTGGAGGATAACAGGTCACACATCCAGCAAGCAGCAGAGCAGGCGTTTGGCTCCGGGCCTGGGCACCTCCAAGTCGCTCTTCCCTCCACTCTCCGGCACTGAAGGGTGGCTGCAGAGGCAGCCGAAGAGCCTGCCAGGGACACGTGTGCCAGGCGGGGGCACAGCATAACCACGGGCTGGGGGAGGGGAAGAGTTCGTGTGAGGTTCCGGTGCACAGAGGGTGCGTGGAGAGAGTGAGGGTGAGGTTTGAGGCGAGGTGACCAGTAGGACCAGGTCACGCAGGGCCTTGAAGGCCACGTGGAGCAGTCTGGAGTTTGGGATTCATCCCACGGTGGGAGTTTTAAACAGGGAAATGAGACGATCAGACTGGAGCTTAAGCAAAGGGATTTTGGCCCATCCAATGAAAATGATCCTGGAAAGGCAGACTCCGGGAGAAATGGCAGCGGCCTGGGCTGCTGCGCTCTGAGAAGTGTCTGAGGAAGCAACGCCTGCTGGGTGCCTGCTGGTGCCCACCACCACCTGTCTCTAGGAGGTGGTCTGGGCCGACGGGGACACAGTTGCTCCCTCTCCATCTCTGTTGCCTGGAGCAAATGGGCGATAACTCCAGGAAGCCACATGGATGTCAGTGGGCAACCTAAGTTCTGTGGCCATGGGGCCCTCCTGGAAAAGAGAGGTTTCCAGAAGCAGAGGGTGCCATGGCCATTAGGAACACCCCAGCTGGGTGTCACGACAACTGGGGGCGGGGGGTGTTGCCTTTGTGTTTTGTGCTCTCATACTCACTTTTCCTTCTGCCAGTGCAAACTGGCCCCATGCTACCTGGAGGGTATTCCATGATGACACTCTGCCTCCCTGGCTCTGAGTAAAAGCCTGAACTTGAGGTTATTATGTTGCAGGGAAGACAGAGCCAAGTGTCTTTTGAGTGCCTTGAGCCATGGGGGAGACTCCCCAAGACTGGGAAAGGGGTGGAGGGTGCAATGTCCGGCAGAGGTGGCTGAGTGGCCCATTTAACTCAGGGAGGCCAGACTCTGGCATAGCAGTCCTGCGACGCCTGCACACAGGGGCCCTGCAGGAGGCACAGGGAGGAGGTCAGCAGGAGCCACGGCTGCAAGCTTGGACTGAAGACCCCTCTCAGGTGGGAGCCTCCCAGATAGTGCACGGCCCTAAAAAAGAGGGGTCCCCCTCATCTTATCTCACCGACAACTGAGATCGAAGCTCCTACTACCTCAGGAAGAATGTGGACTTAGGGTCAGAGTTAATTAGACTTCAAGGAAAAAAAAATAATGTAGCATTTCTTGCACAGTCAGTTTTATGGAGTAGGATTCATAACAGAAGTAGGACATTTATTAATAGGACATCATCATAACACTGAGGTCTCCATCGGGGATTGTCTGATTGCTAGGAATAGCCTTTTACTCGGAAAAGTTCACACGAAAAGCAGCCGGCCATCTAGATAAAAAGCAATCTCACAGATCCAGGCTGCGGGAAGTGCGCTGGGCTTCCAGGGAGCCAAACCGCCGCTCTGTGTCTCTCGAGAGCTCCAGGGTCTCTGCCCTGCTTCTCTGTGACCACGTGCTCCAGGCCCCTCGCTGCAGACCAGCACTGTCGCAGGTTTGCCCCTTCTGCTCCCCAGATCGTCAGCCCGCCTGGGATTTAAATGTGCAGGGCGCAGATGTGGTCCAGCTCTCTGCCACCTCCAGGCAAGCAGGAGAGAGAAGTGATGAGACCCAGGGCACGTCCCATCGCCGGAACTTTGTTACTGCATGTGCCAGTAAGTGACACTGTAGCAAAATTGCAGAAATTTAGACAAATTCTACATCCACATCCCTCCTCCCCCTCTGAATATATCCAGTGTGTCCATATTCTTTATAAGAGGCCTGTGCTGAAAACTTCAAACAACAGCTATTAAGGCAGATGTAAGCTCATGTGGTCTCAGGAAGGTCCTTCCCAGTGTACAAAACCCACGTTAGCTCCACTTCTTAGGTTCTTGATCTGTTGTGTCAATTACAAGAAACATTATACTTCAGAGTCAGAACTTATTTGGGATTTCCTACTGGACTATAAGTCCACAGTATATGGTATTTACATGAACAAAAATAATACAGATTCTTCTACAGATACCTTATAATTATTTTCCATCTATCTATCCATCTATATAAGATAATAAATATTTTGATTTTTGGTCCAAATTTTTTTCTTGGAGAATTGGGAAGCATCACAACCAGCTGTGTGCCTTCATCTGGCAAATAAGGTCCCTCGCTGAACTCAGTTTTCTCGTCTGTAAAATGGGGATACTAACAGTGCTTACTTTGCAGGGCCGATGTAAGAATGAAATAAAGCTCAGCAAATATTAGTTCTTCTTATAAACTTGCAGCTAGGTAGCTAACACTATCTAATTGACCCAGGGCCCAGGGCTCTTGGTTTAAATGCTCCAAAGGATTCATCTGATTGGCTGTGAAGTATGTTCCTCCAGGGTCAGGAATCTTCCAGAATCAGGTTGGCTGGAGGCAAGGGACCACACGGCTGCATAGGCTAACCATGGGCTGATGGGTGGGGGTGGAGGGGTGGTTGCCAAGACGTTGGAACGGGCAGGTTTGCAATGGCAGATATGTCCAGAATCAACAATGAGAAGATTCTAAAGTCTCAGGGCTGGAAAGGCAATTGGGACCATCTGGCCCAGTGGCTCCAATTTTACATGTTTAGAAACCAAGACTCTGAGAAACATAGTGACCTACTTGAGTACTGACCCACACAGTGAATTGGAAGCACAGGCTGTTCTATTCCCAACCCATATCCTATCCAAAGGGGCAGGAGACCTGCCGGGCAGGAGGGGCGCCCACCACTGATCCTCCCACCTTACCACCTTCTGGCTCTTCCTGGGCACCTCTGAGTTTGGCAATGTCACAGCCGCATCCTGACAACACCCTGGAATCCAGGCTGCAGGTAGGGCTGAGCCTCCTGGCCCTGTCCTGCCAGCCCCAGCCTCTCCTTCTGGCCAAGCAGGTCTGATGGCCACATGAAAGCCTTTGCTCAGGCAGTTCCCTTTGCCTGGAATTCCTGCCTTCCCCTCACCGCCCACCCGAGTTCCGAGTTCCGCAGACTCTGCTGAGGGCCCCACCCTCTGAGGGGCTGTCCCTGGCGAACGCCCCTCCCATGCCCCTACTTCCCCATTTCTGTATTTTTCTCCATCTGAACTCAGTTGACTGCCCCTGCCCCATCTGTGGGGCATAAGGTTATATATTGCCTGCCAATTTTCTTTCAATTGTAAATCCTCTCTCAGGTTGGAAACCTTGTCTCAAACATTGTGCAACAAGCACTGAGCGCTGTGCTGGGTGCTTGGAGGGCGGTCAGTAAACATGCATTGAAGGAGTGAGCACTCGAGTGAGTGAATGGAGTGAGTGAGTGGCTGTCAGCTGGGACCCCTCCTGCCCGTCAGAAGCCTGTGAGTTGGACCAGCAGGAGCCCTCCTGTCCCCAGGATTTCCTGGGGAAGGTGGTGCAGACCTCGGGTAGGCAGTCATAGCAGTTGGTCACAGAGCTGGAGGCAGGCTCGCCTCAACGGTTGCTCATTATGTCTCACAGCCACCCTGCGATCACTGCCATGTCAGCAATGAGGACACTGAGGCTCAGAGACAGCTGGCTCTGCTGGGGGCCACAGGGGCAGTGCTCTGAGCACAGGCCATGTGAGGGCTGGGCCCCGGGGACACAGTTGAGCAGGACACACCTTAACTGTAAGTGGGGTGTGGCTAGAGGCCATCCCTGGAGAACCTTTGCGACCCCAGGTGCCGCGCACCCACCTGACAGGCTGAACAAGGCTGTTGGCACATAAAGGAGGGGCCCTAAACTAAAGGAAGCAAATGCCCTTTGTCCCTGCTCAGCAAAGTCCCTGTGGTCCCTTTGACATTCAAAACTTCCCTATAAGAGAGGCAGGCTGAGGATCATTAAACCTGATTTACAGGACAGCAAACTGAGGGTCACAGAGGGAAGTGACTGGCCAAGGCCACTGAGAGACCAGCTGGGGAATCTCTGCCAGCCTCCTTTCTGACTAAGCCCCTCTCTCTCCACCGTCCTGTGGGAAAGCCTGCTCCAGAGGGTCAGCTCTTGGTTCCCAAACACACCCTTCTGTGTCCAGCTGCCTCGCCTTTGCTCGGGCTGCTACCCCAGCCCGAAGGCCCTTTCCCCACCCCGAACTCCGCAAGGCCCCCCGCTTTGCAGAGCCCAGCCCAGACGTCACGTCCCCTCCTCTCCAAACTCTTCAAATTTACAGAAATCCCACGATCCACCCCAAAGAATCTCTCCCTGCATCATACTCTGATTTAATACCTTTTAAAATGAGAACACAAGGCCTGGCACATAGCAGCGCCTCAGACAACGTCTCTGGATGAAATGGAGCTCAGCGAATTTTGGTGCAATGAAGGTGTGAATGAGTGAATAAATGAATGGGTCTCTCGCCTACCTTTCACTGCTGTGAGAGGAGTCACTTCAGGGAGATAACCTACAGAGGTCCCAGCACAGAGCTGGGCACAGAGCAGGTGGCCGTGGAGTCCCCCAGGCATGGGGTGGCTTAGAGCCAGGCTGTCTTCCAGGGCACACCCGGTCAGCACAACCAGGCTTCCCGAGTGGGCCAAATGCCAGCGCAAAGGCCGGCAGGCCTGGCACCGGAAAGCTGCCCACAGATCGCCAGAAAGGAGCAAAGTCTGCGGTCCCGCCTGCCCACCTGTCCCACCAGCTCAGGCGCTGTCCACGCAGCCCTGGCCTCCTGGGCTCACAGTTTGGGGAAGAAAAAGGAGGAGGAAAACTCAGGTGAAATCAGGTGGCAAAGCACTTGTGGAGCCTGGGTCTGGGGTCAGGGGCGCGGCTGGAACAGCGAGGGCACAAGGGCAAAGGCGCTGACGCCTGCAGGCCCCAGGCTCCAGCCCCAGCCTTGCAGGCCGAGCTGCCACCACGCCTGCAGGCTTGGCTCCCTCTCTGAGCCTCAGACTCTTCACCCATAAAATGCAGCGACAGTAAGTGGCCGCATGTTATCTGCAGTCAAAACCGACTCGGACAGGTTCTTACCCTGTACAGCATAAAGGAACAATATGTCACCACAGGTGTGTCTATAGACGCATATTATATGTGCGCATTTTATATCCATGTCTCTCTCTCACCATAGCAGGCTGCCAACTCCCTTAGAAAGGGCTGGCCTTTACTCCGAGGTCACAACCCGCTTTGTTCCTTTCCTCTGTTGCGGCCGAGGGGCTGCGGCTGCCGGGCCAGTGCTTTCTCGCCAGGCTCCCGCCCCCACCCACCAGCGTCAGAACTTCACTCAAATGTCTCCTTCCCAAGGACACCTGCCCTGACCACCCTACTGAAAACTGGCACCCGCCCCCAGTGCCCTGACCTGTTTTTCCTCTCTGGCGCTTACCCCGCCTGACCTGTGCTTTATTTCCTGTTTTGGCCGGTGGCCTGCTCTTCCCGGGAGGGCAGGGACTTCTGTCTGTCTCATTCACAGCCGCATCCCAGGGCCTGAGACGAAGCCTGGCGCAGAGTGGGCCCTCCACAAATATGTGTTGACTGAATAAATAATTGAGTGGATATTTGCTTTTTAATACTTCGCCTTGACAAAATAAAAAATGAGCAGCTCTATGTCGGCTTCCAAAATTGGGGCCTTGGAAAGGAGGGGATTCCACTGGTTTATGAAATCCTTAAATCACTGAGAAAATGTAGGTAAAAATTTTGGGCCACGCATGGTCACCTGGTCACACTCACTAAGTGGTAATAGTGAGTCGCCTTCCCGCTCCCCTGACCCCGCTCCACTTTGGCCTTCTCTGTCTCCACCGGGGCTGGCCCTGAGCCCCGCAGAGCTCACAGTCAGCTTTTCCCTGCACTGGGTCAGGAACCCTCTGTCCTCGCAATTTGCCTAATTCGCTTCTTTTCTTTAAAGATCCTGCTGAAGCACCAGTGAGATCCGTGAATAGGCCTCACGTGGGACTGGCCACGCCGGGGACTGGAACCTGTGTGAGTGGGCTTGCTTTCATGATCCCAGGTCACACACGAAAGAAATACAAGGTTTCGGGGTTTGTTTGCTTTTCAGTTCCAGACCTGCTGTTTAGGGAAGTCCAAGTGCTAAATTCTACGGAGAATTGTCTGGAGGTGCTGGCTCCAGGCAGAGAGGCCTGGGGAAGCTGGCGACTGATCCCCACTGGTCTCAGGAAGGCAGGTCCAGCTTCAGAACCCTGGGTCAGAGCCACAAGGAAGTTCAGAGACTAAATAGATCGACTCTGGGGCAGGCTGAGGGCCAGAGAGCTTTGGGACTTACGTCAGATCCCACTTGGAAACAGCAAAACTAAGAACCCGATTTTTTCTCCCAGCTCTCTGCCCAGCACCCTCTGACCAGGGCAAAAGGACCCCTGGCCATGGCCCCTGCATTTCAGAGGGCCCTGCTTGGACCCCCCACCTCTCCACAAGTGAGGAGTCTCGGGGAACAAGGGGATGTGCCCAGCTGGAACCCACACACCTCCCCTCCAGGGGGCACTCCAGGTCCCCAGGCCCCCCTGAGGAGGCTTCCCAGGCCTCTCTATTCCATTTCCCATTGTGGGATACCTGGCCAGCAGGTGTTCCTCTGGTCCCAAAGCCTGGCCAAGGGGCAACTGGTTGTGAGGGACGTGGGTAGAGCTCAGACATGTGGGCTGGGTACCAGTATCTGCCCAGAGCCCCTCCCAGGGCCGGAAAAAGCAGAGAATGGGGAAAGTAGCTGCCGCATGCTGATTCGAAACTCCACAGGGTCTAACCATTCTGATCTGGACTTCCAGGTCATTAGGAAGCTCTATTGTCACATTAGGAGGTAAGACATAGTTTGTTTAACAGTTTGCTTTCTTGCTTTAGAACTTTCGAAATATTTAGACATATTGTTTGTGACCCTGCAGGGTTGAGCCCGCTGTCCAGAGAGGACCCTGGGCTGGTGGGGAGAAAGGAGACCTTTGGGCTTGGCTGAGGAGGGATCTGGGAGGAGGGAGTGGGTGTGGCTCCTCCTAGCATAGGTGCTTGGCATGCCAGGTCTAGGGTGGGCCTCACGCCTTTGCAGCTGAGGAAACTCACACTCACAAGGCTGGCCAAGGCGTCACAGCTGGGAATATATGACGAAAGGGTTTTCACCTTTCCTCAAATGATAAGTTTGAAATGACAAAAGAAAGGGACAGGGAGAGATGGTCTTGGCTTTCTTGGGGGGCCTGTTCAGCACCTGCAGGCTGTCCTGGCTGGGCATCTGCCTGGCCACTTTGTCCAGCCTGCCTAAGTGTGCAGGGGTTGTGTGTCTCTCCACCTGGCTACTGCTACAGTCCAAGCATCCACTATTGACCTGACTTCTCAGAAAGGAGTTTGATTAGGGGCAGTGGGGGGAGACAATGTAGGAAATATTGGGATTTGGCTTCCCAGAAAGTCAGAATTCTCTTTCTCTTGCCCAGGAAGCCCTGAGTCCTCCCTAAGATGATTTCCTGTGCAAGCGGGACCCTCACGCTCCATGAGCTTCTGTTTATCTGCACCAGAGGGCTCTATCAGACCCTGACACTCCCCCGTTTAGAACTTGCAAACGCTGGTACCTGCAGTCTCACCTCTGCACGTCATCTGTCTCCACGTTCCCTAAGCAACCACCGCGCTTTCGCACATGCTGCTTCTGCCCCGGATGTTGCTCTTCCCTCCTTCTTTCACCCACCAGCTCTTTTCCCTCCAGGAGCCAGCTCAGTCCTCAGCTCCCTGGTCCTGCCCACGTGTCCCCAGGCTGTACCCTCTGTGCTCCCTCTACACTCCCCAAGGCCCGAGCTTCCTCCTATGAGAGGACTCTGTATGCTGTGGACTCATTGCTACCTGCCTGTCTCCTAGAGATTGCACTTCATTCATCTCACTGTTCCAGTGGCCAGCTTGGACCTGGAGGGCAGGAGGGTCTCCAGAAAGGTCTACTGAGTTCCAGAGTCTCCTCTCTGAAATGATGTTCTCTAATCATGAACTTATTTGCTACTTACATGCCCGAGGAGGGCCGACCTTGACAGCTGTTACTACCGTTACTACCGTTTATGACTGTGGATGTGACCAGGGTGTCCAAGGGGATTCGGCTGGCACCCTGGGCCCAGCCTCCTGGGTTGCTTGTCTTTGGGGCTAGTGCGTCTGTCCATTGTCCTGGACTTTCCTGCTTGGGTGGGGACAGGGAAGCCCCAGCAGCACGTATTCCAGAAGGGCCTGACACAGTGCAAAGTGGCATTTGACCTCTTTCTTAACAACCGCCAGACTTTGCCCCAGGGCGAGGAGGAAGATGGTAATGGGAGAGGCTGGAGTGAGAAGACCAAAGACTCTCCCAGGGACTGGCAGGGGCCAGGCCAGGGGCATTCCAGGCAGTGGTGGGGGCCGGCCCCAGGGACACGCCAACGCAGCCCCAGGGCTGAGGGGAAAGGTTGGTTGCAAAACAGCTTGTGTTGCAGCCTCACTGCTGAGTCATGCCAGTGCGGCCTGCTGGGGACGAAATCAGGGGCTGCAAGCTCAACAGCACCCACCGGCGTTCGTGATCTCCTGACTTTCCACATCAAGCCTTCCTTGGAGGGCTAATCCCCTTCTGGAGGGCACACCTGGTGTCTTTATTTGCCTGGCATGCCCCCCTGCTTGAAGCGACGGCACTCCAGTTTTCCTTGGAGAGCCCCGTCCACACTTTCAGCCCATGCAGTTAAGGTGAGGCTAGATTCTCTCCTGCCCCACCCCCAGCACCAAGGATGATCACACGGCCCAGGCTTAGCCAGCCAGAACATTCTCTCATGCCCATCACTGGTGGCAGGATGGGAACAGGATGGAAAAATGGCAACTTGAGACTCAACTCCAAGGCTTTTCTAAGAAATGTTGGGCTAGAGGCCCTGTCCTTTTCCACAGGGATTGCTAACTGTGTGAGCACGTCAGCCTGGAGCAGCTGGGGCCTCCATGCACAGTGGTCGCTTGATAATGAGGCCACTGCCCAGGAAAGCAGGATTGAGGGGGATACAAGGCAGAGACTCAGTCTTCTAGCCACTTACGTCTGAACTTTTCAGCTGCATGGACTACACTTTCTTCTTTGCTTAAGCATGTTTTAAAGTTGGGTTTTGGCCACTTGCTAACAAAAATTTCTGATTAACACCACCCGGATAATATTTATTCAATCTTCCTTTCTGCTCTCACTCTCTCCGTACCCTAGCTTAAGCCTCATCATCCTCCTTGAGATCTCCTGCTCTGGGTTATGGTACCAAACCACCAACTTGTAATTGAAACAGAGTAGCAGCAGTAGATGCCTAACTGCTACTTACGCGCACTGCATGTTTATTACAGTGGCCTTGCAAGTTGACGTTCACATCTTACTGATAAGATATTCTCATCTTACTGATAAGACCCTCCATACCGAGGGTCAAGGAGAGAGGGACTTGTGTGCAGTTATTATAACAAGCAGCAGAGCTAAGATTCAAACTCTGGTTGTCTGCTTCCAGATTGAATGCTCTTTGACCACAGCTCGCCGCCTTGACCTGCTTCATCTGACTCTAGGTACTGCCACCAATAAGGCCTGATCATGTTTCTCCCACAGCAATAGCAGATTTTGAGGTGGGAACACTTTGTTCCCTTGGAAACGGAGAGCCAGGTGTATAGCCAGACTGTCAAATATCCTGGATGTCATCATGCACACACTTTAGGGGCACTAACTCTAAATTGGTTCATCATTTTTCTCCTGCCCTCATCTTCCTTTCCCAGAATTTCCAAACTCATCTTTAATCCTGTCACCATGATCTCATCGGCCAGGCATGGGTCACGCGCCCATGGCTGAGCCTTGTGAGGTTGGGGGATGCACCGTCTGACTGGGTTTCCTTGGGCCATGTGCTCTGCCCCGCATCTTGCTCAGCCCCACTCAAGCCAGATGGATGGAAAGGGGGGAAAATGGTTCCTCAGAGACAAATCAAGGTGCTATTCCCAGAAAGGGTAGCCACGCCTTTCCACCCGCTCGCTTAAGACCTCAGCCACCCAAAGCAATAATCACTTGTTTGGTTCCATAGTGTGCCAAGCTCTAGGTAGAGCACTGGAAGGACAAAGAGAGATTGGGTACAGACTCGTCACTGATCCAGCTGGTGAGGCGCTCACGTCTGGGAGTAAGCGGATCATGGACGAACCATCAGAATGCCACGGGATCAGGCCTCAGCCAAGGAAGCGTAGAGCAGCATGGAAGCAATTCTTTTTGCTTAGGGATGGGGGAGGGAACACGGGAGAAGCCATAATGAGAAAGCAACATGGGTCCTGGGCTTCAGGGAGTGTGGCAGCTGTTATTAGGAAGAGATGGTGCAGGAACAGCACTTCTGGCAGAGGGGAACAGCATGTGCAGAGGGGCCGAGGCATGCGAAATCTGGCCTGTCCTGGGAAGAGAGTACAGCTGGGTGGCAATGCAAGACAGGGAAAGGGAGGAGGGGGGCGGGGCCTACCCTGAGGAATAAAGAAGAATAAAAGCAGAAAAGCAATTGCAAATAATTTGGATTGCTTATTCTGGCCTTTTATCTAGGCTTTGCTAGTTAGCCCAGAAGGAAATTGTACTTCCCCACTCTGCAGCCTCCCTCGGGAGAGGAAGGGTTAATTCAGAACCAGATGAAGAAATTTCTGGGGAGCTGAGTGTGAAGGGAGAGATGAGGCAGCCTAACACTTGAGTAAGGGAAGGGGCTGGGAGGAGGGGACCAGGCCAAGCAACGAACAAGGTCAGTAGCCGAACTCAGTAAGAACTGCCATGTTGAGCCCTGCTCTGCACCTTGGGGACACAGAGATCAATAAGGCAGGACTCCTGGCCCTACAGGCTCACAGGCTGGCTGCAGAGACACACAGGAGATGGGCAAAGACAATCCAGTGGGCTGAGATCTATGGCAGCAGAAGGCCAAGGGGCTGCGGGAGCACCAGGAGCACCTGCCCCCGCTCAGGGTCTCAGAGAAGGCTTCCTGGAGGGGGTGACATTGAATGTCTGGGCCTTAAAGGATGACTAGGAATTTGCTACCTAGAGACTGAGGGGTTCTCCTTATTCCCTGTTCCCGCCCTTGTGTAAAGACTGACCGCACTGTACCGCTTGGCCAATGTCTCTCCTTCCTGCTGAGCTCCACTGGGGCGGAGACTCTGGTTCCACGAGTTCTCTCCTATGCCTAAAAGAGTGCCTGGCACAGGGCAGGTGCTCAGTAATGCACCTGAGAGAACAGCCTGTGCAAAAGCCCAGCGGAGGGTGCAGACATAGGCAGAAGCACGGTGCAGCTTGGTACAAGGGGGGTGGGGTGGGCAGAGTCCAGGACAGGAATGGCCTTGATTGCCCAACTGAGTAGTTTGGATTTTATTTTCTAAAAGTGAAGGGATGTGATCAAATTTGCATTCATTCATTCATTTGACAAATATTTATCAAGCACCTGTTATGTGCCAAGTATTGTGTTGGGCCCTAGGGTTGCCATGGGAACAAGACCAACATCTTCTGCAAGTGGAACCTACATTCCCATGGGAAAATGGAGAGCAAATTTGTAAGCAATTTAGAAATAATATCTTTCCAGCCAGTGATGAGTGCTAGGTAGCAAAATAAAGATGGGTAAGAAGCTAGACAGTGACGGTGGAAGAAGGAGGAGGCTCAGTGGTGGGTGGGAGTGTGTCAGATGGGATTGTGTTCAGTGCAGGGAGCAGAAAACCTGACTCACAGTAGCCCAACGTGCAGGAGTTTATTTATATCTTGCAACAGCAAGTCTGAGAGGTAGGCAGTCCAGGGCTGGCTGGAGACACCGTGGCGATGTCAAGAAACAGGTTCCTCCTTCCTGTTCCACCTCCTTAGTATTATCTCTGATGCTATAAATTTTTTTCAACGGACAAACAGTAATTGGACATATTCACAGGGAGCACAGTGATGTTTCAATACATGTCATGCATTGCGATCAGATCAGGGCAAGCAGCATATCCGTCATCTTGAAAATTTGTCATTTCTTTTGTTGGGAACATTTGATATCCTCCTGGCTAGTTGGAACTGTATAATGTATTATTGATAACGACAGTCATCCTACAGTGTCAGGGAACACTAGAACTTAGTCCTCTATCTAGCTGTAACTTTGTATCCTTCGATCTCTCCCTGTCCCCCCCGCCTATTATTTTTAATGAAGAAAATGAATCTGTGCATTTCATATTTATTTAAAAAGAACATAATTAAAAACACCGGGGTTGATGTCTTGCTGGCATGTAAATTTCTCCATCCAGAAATATTCAGGAAGGTCTGATGCTCACGAAAATAACTGGCAGGAGTTTTCTGACGTGGAGAATTGGGAAAGGAAGTCAAAGCCACATCCGGGTTGACACGAGGTACGATCTGATGGCCCCCGGGGGTGGGGGGTGCGTGCAAGGTGACTGCTTCCTATACTGCACTAACTCAGTGGAGGCAGTCACTTGAAGCCAGAAATGGTCATGAAACTATCACCCATCTCCCATAAAGAAACTTAGAAACATTTTGAGGAAGAATATCGGACTTCCTAAATCTCACAGAGGGACAAGAGGACTGCAGCTGGCCCTTGCTTTACGAAAGGATCGCTCTGGGGCAGTGGGGACGATGGATTTGGGAAGGAAAGTCCGGAAACAGGGAAGCAAAACAGTCCTGGGAGAGGTGGGGAGGCCTTGACGAGGGCCGTGATGGGGCAGGAGGGGGGCAACTTGGAGACTGGCGGGAGAATGCTGAACAGTGACAGTTAATGCAGAATCAACGCAGGGCACACTGGGGTGCGGGGACCCAAATGCAGCGGCAGGAATTGGCGAACCACTCCCAAGTCACTACGGTGCCAGGCTCCCACATCAGAAAATTGCCCAAAGAACCATCCCAGGAGTTCCCGAAGTTGGCCTGCCCTTGCTCTGTGGGTGATGCCAGACGATCCCGGAATCCCGACACTTGCCAAGTACTGGCGTTCACTGGTGCCTTGGGAGTCAGTGGTACTTCCATTAAAAAATAAAAACATGGCAGCAGATCTTTAGGGAATTTGGGGGAAGAGCCGTAGTCACTGGACACTGGGTGGCACAGTGGCTGGTGGAGACCCTGCCGAGGTGGTATAAACTGCTCTAAAAAACTTAAGGCTGTGACTATTCCTCAGCAAGGAAGGGATTATGAATCCCTTATATGAACTGATTAGAATGCATTTATTTTTCTTTAATGTAGCTAGTGAAACTGGTTTCAGTTAATGAAATATTCTACCCTTCCTGGGCCAGGCACTGTTCTAAGCACTGGGGAACAACACAGATAGAAATCCCTCCCCTCACAGAATTTGGATTTCTAGCGGGAGGAGGCACCCCAAATGCCAAATAAACAAGTAGTCTATTTATAGGCTGCCGGTTGTTTCCTTTTGTTTTTCTATGTTAAGCAGGCCTCTTCGAACATCTTAGAGTTAAATGTTGTGCTCATACAGCTTTCACTGTGTAATTCACTTATAAATCAGGCCACTTGCTGCTTCTTTAGCCATAAAGTCAAAAGCAGACTTGGTCCAGATGCCTGCCAGTCTATCAGCAATAGGCAAAGTTTGGGGCATCTGTTACCCCAATATTTCTCATGCAAGCATTTGCAGAAATTAAAGCCCAAAGCATTGAAGGCTCAGAGGTGAAAGGTCCAAAGATCAGTCAACGGACAAACAAAAGACACAAGGATCCCAATTCACAGGCTGAGGTGCACACATTCTCCATCACCTGCCTGCAGGACTACCTGTTCTGTGCCCCACACGATGCTGGTTGCCATGGGTACCTATGCATCCGTCTCATGGCAAAGATATCATTAAGTGCACAGCTCTAGGTAGGTGACAAATCACATTTGCATTTATCTCACTCCATACTCCACATAGGGTTGCCAGATTTAGCAAATAAAGCTACAGGACATTCAGTTAAACCTGCATGCAGTATTGGGGCCATACTTATACTGGGAAAAAGAAGTCATCACTTATCTGACATTCAAATTGAACTGGACATTCTCTATAACTCTATAACTCTCAGAGGTAGGCAATGCTAGCATCCCCATTTGATCACTGAGTTTCAGAAAGTAAATTGCCTGAAGTCAATAATAGAGCAAGAGGTGACAGAACTGGGCCCTTTGTTGAGAGAATGCTCACTCCTGGATCTCATCTTCAAGGCATCATGGATGATCTGGGGCCCACGGCTGGATCTCAGGGCTGGAAGGGAGGGCGGAGTCTAAAGGAAGGACCGGCCACCACGAGCAGTGGACGACAGGTCTTCATAACGGGGCAGGGGGCGGGTGTTGACTGTTTGCTGAGACTTGTTTTTGGTTAGTTTACTGTACCGGGGCCTGGGCAGCACAGCTAACGAGGCTGGAAATGCAGGAAGCCATCTGGAGCCTCGTGCTGAGTCACAGGGCCCGGAGAAAAACAAGAACATCGTGACGCCAGCGCAGGGGTGGAGAGAAATCTCCCTCGAGATCGCAGTGGGCACCGGAAATAGAAATAGAAACTGCTCCCTTTGAGGCATCTGTGAGAAGGTCTGAATCTCTAAGAGATCATCACGAGGTTTCAATTCCATTCCTATTAAACGCCGAATGAATGCGTATGAGAATGTCAACAAGTCAGTTGGGGAAGGGGCAGCCTCTTGGTTTTCATTTTATTTTATTATTTTAGTGGACCTCTGTTCAAACCCTGACTCATCCTCTTCTCCTCGTACTATCTGTTTGCCGTTGGGCCTTTCTGACCCTGTTTCCTCTTCAGTAATAATAATCCTTGTCTCACTGAGGTAGGGTGAGGGTTTAAAGGAAAGCACATTTTCAAAAAGCATCATAGATCTGGCACACAGTAGGTGGTCAACAATGGTAGATCTTACTAGCATAGGGATATAAAAAATCTTTTTGTCAGGCTCGTGTGGGGATTAAATTGAGTGACATACTTCACTCCCAGGCGAGCTCTGGACCTGGCTCTTAGTGAGGTTTCAGCTAAGGAAAGAGATTTCTTCCTTTTTCTCCTGCCCTAGATACTGGGGCGACTGGTTCTGGTCCTCCAGGGTTGGGAAGGCTACATGCGCGCGTGCACAATGGATGTTTACACAGCATCGGGCATTCCACACATATTACCTGCAACGTTGTGCGCGTTACTGGCTCAGCCTTTGTAGAGGCACAGAAAAACAAAATTAAGATAAATACTCTAATTTTGTCATTATTGTTTTTAACAATCGTTCTGCGCCGGGCACTATGCTAAATACTTTACATGCATTGAATTCTCAGAGAGATCCTTTCAAATGAGTACTATCATAACCCCCATTTTATAGATGGGAAACCGAAGCTCAGAAGAGTTGACTATGTTGTCCAAATACACACAGCTAGCAGGCGGCAGAGTCGAGGCTTAGTCCCAGCCCTGATTCACCCAAAGGTCCTGACGATCACACTATGGATGGGCTCCCAGAGGGAGAAAAACACTCAGCTGGAAATTTAAATCTATTCATGCACGAAGGTCATGCCGGAAGAGAGGCTGGTAATCAGAGTTACGGCAGCTCTGGGCGGGGAGGGGGTCCCTGAGCACTGTACCATGGAAGGGGCTTCCTGTAGAAGGTGCGGGAAGAGGGTGAGGATGAGGCATGAGATAGAGCAGGATGTAGAGCGAAGGCAGGGTGAGCAGAGGCCCTGAGGGCTTGGCCAGGTGTGGACGGGGCTGGGTGAGAGGCAGCCCAGGTGTGCTCTGGAGCGCTGAAGGAGGAAGATTGAGCCGGCAACATCTGGCTGAGACAGGTCGTTATTAGTTCCCGGAATGAGAAGCTCCTCAGCCTGGCTGAAGTGATTCTAGCCTCAGTACATCACTGCTCAGAGGAGTCCCACGTATAGCAGGCTGGGCCTGATCGGCGGTGCTAAAAGCTGTACCTGTTACTGGAAAGGAAGGAAGTCTCCGCAGAGCATGTGGGCATCATCCGTCTTACCCAATGGCTTCAACTTTAGTTCTCCTGGGTGAGAGGAGGTAATGATATTTCCATATCAGAGGATTCCACAAGCCAAGGCCTCACGCTTAGGATCAGTAAAGCAAACTCAGAGATGGCACAAACTTTGTGCAGGTCGGTTTGACAATATTTACAAAGAGGATTAAAACTACATAACCCTTTGATCCCACAATTTTACTGCTAGGAATTAATTCTAGGGAAATGGTCACGAAGAGATGAAAAAATGTGTGTATGGACAAGGGTGGTCGCTGTAGTATGTATTATGTATTTACTCACAAACACAAGAATCAGGCCGGGCGTGGTGGCTCACACCTAATCCCAGCTACTCCGGAGGCCGAGGCAGGAGGATCGCTTGAGTCCAGGAGTTCGAGGCCAGCCTGAGCAACAGCAAGACCCCATCTCTACTACAAATAGAAAAAATTAGCTGCGCACAGTGGTGCATACCTGTAGTCCCAGCTACGCATGAGTTTGAGGCTGTAGTGACCTGTGATGATGCCACTGCATTCCACATTCCAGCCTGGAAGACAGAGCAAAACCCTGTCTCAAAACAAAAGAAACAAACAAACATACAAACACTAGAATCAGAAATGTCCCACCTAGCCGATCACAGGGGCTTAGTTAAAAATTATGATACATCCATACAACAGAATGCTCTGTTGCCACTGTTAAGTCAGTGTGGTTACATCATAGAACATGAAAAAATCAAGTCATAAAACATTAAATATATATCCCAGCTAGCAAATACATTAATCCAATTCATTCACCTATTAAGTACTTAATGAACATGTGCTATGTGCCAAACAGTACTCTGGATACTGGGAATATGGAGGAGAACAAGTTGGGTGCATTATTTAGGGGGAGACAGGCAATGAACTTGGACTCAGGAATGAACAAGATGATTTCTGAGAGTAGTACGATGCCATGAAGAAAATCACGTACGATGGACTAGTTCAGAATGCATGAAGAAGGAGACGTTTGTTATCCAAGGAGGTGACATTTCGATTGTGACTTACATGCTGAAAAGTCCCAGTCATGAAGATCTGGGGAAGAGTATTTCAGACAAAGGGGCAAAGGCTGTGAGGGGTGATGCGATTGTAGTATTGGGGGGAAAAGAAAGAGAAATAGAGTGTGAGTGGGGAGAGAAGGGGTGGGAGACGCAGGCCAGATCACACAGAGTTCGAAAGCCAAGGTAAGGAGTCGCAATTGCAACCCAGGTGCTGTGGAAAGCTGCTGGATTTTAAGTAGGCAACAACTACACAGCTGCGCCTCGAACAACGTGGGCGTGCACTGCGTGGGTCCACTTACACGTGGATTTTCTTCTGCCTCCGCCACGCCTGAGACAGCAAGACCAATCCTCCTCTCCCTCCTCCTCCTCGGCCTACTCAATGTGAAGATGAGGAGGATGAAGACCTTTATGATGATGCACTCCCACTTAATGAATAGTGAGTATATTTTCTCTTCCTTAAGATTTTCTTCCTAACAGTTTCTTTTCTCTAGTTTATTATAAAAATACAGAATATAATACACATACAAAATAGGTGTTAATACACTATGTCCTCAGCAGGCCTTCTGGTCACCAGTAGGCTATTAGTAGTTAAGTTTTGGGGGAGTCAAAAGTCACATGTGGATTTTCAACTGCATGGGGGGTCAGCACCCCTAACCTCCACATTGTTCGAAGGTCAACTGCATTCATATTTATTCTCCAGAAGGAAATACACCAGCAGACTAGTAGAGATCATCAGTGAGCAGGGGGTAATGAACCATTTCAATGTTTCTATGTGATAGTCCTTAACTCCCAAACTTTTGTAATAGAAACGAATAGTATAATGATTTATATTTTTCAAAAAATCACCCGAGAGCAACATCAGAAAATGACTACCATTTATATGGAGCTCCAATTTGAAAAGGCTTTAATTTACACAGTCTCATTTGATTTTCACAATAACACTGTGAGTAAAGCCAGACCATTTTAATTAAGACCTTGATTTTGTAGGTGAGGAGATTGAGGTTGGTAGGTGCAGTGAGACTAAGGCAGAAAATGGCAAAGCTGGGACCAAAATCAAGGTTCTGTACCCTGGTCCAGGCTTCCTGATTGCACCACATAGTCAGGCTATGGCTGGGTCTGAATTAGATTTACCCTGAGACCCTGCGGCCCTAACAGGAAGTCTCTGCTCTGGGCAGGGCAGGGATGGACCTCCAGCCGCCCGCTGCAGACGACTAGCGCAAGAAGAAGGGTCTTCCCCACACAATAGATGCTCAACAAATATTTGTCAAATTCATGCTTTTGGGAAAATGCCACTCTTGAGAGGCAGGTTAGCTGACTTTACAACTTAGTATCTGTGTGCCCTCTCTGTAAAACAGAGATAAAATCTGTGCTCACTCGCCTCATGAAGTGTAATGGTCGGGTGCAGGCTCTGGAACCAGAACGTGTGGGCTTGAATCTGCCTCTACCATCTACTACTAGCTCTGACCTAGTCTTTCTACCTCAGTTTTCTAATCTGTAAATTGGGGGTAATAATACTTGCCTCCCTGCGTTGGTGTTAGGACTAAACAATGAATGAGTGATTTGAATAGGGTGGCATACAGTGCGTGCTCCGTGATGTCAGCTGTTACCAGTGTTAGCACTGTGGGCTGCTGACAGGGTGGCGTGAGAGGCTTTCGGCAGCACATGCAGGGCTTAGCAGAGCCGCAGTAAGCAGTAGCTGCGTCTGTTGCTGTTCTGCCCCCATGGCGGCCACTGCTACCACTTCAGCAGCTCTTCACAGGAAACATACACAGATGCACTCACTGCGCATCGTGTCCTAGAGAGGGGACACCCTCACCCACCAGGAGGGTTCTTTGCCAAGTCAACGATAACATCTGCACTCTCTGATCTCGGGAGGTTTCCGTCTGCTCAAGGTCACATAAAGAATTTCCTGGCATTTTCCAGCGTCCCTGTCTCTAATTCATTTAAGGAGCCACCTTTTAAATTTCAGCCTTGACATGTGTTTAATGGCATGAATGGAGCCTGCTCTGGTGAGCAGCCCTGGGGTCACTGTGCCTCTGACCTTCATCCCTGTTTTCAAACTTCGATTGTTTGAAGACCACCAATAATTTTGCGATAGCTGCCCACCATGTGCTCTGCTCTTCCCCTCGTTATTTTTCTTTAACTTGTCTCTCATTTAAAACTTAAAATACATTTCTTCAAAAGGAAAACGTACCACCATAAATGGAAAGTCAATACCACCTGCCACAAATAGAAGCTACCCATAAAAAGAAATACCATGAAAATGAAGCAATATTATTAAATTCTGAGGAGTAGGTTTGTCCATGGAAGACTCTGGGCTTGAGGCCTGTTTGATTCCAATTTAAAAGGGAGATTTGCAGAGGTGTTAAAGTTTGAGAGAGGTGTTAAAGACCTATTGGCACCAAAGTAAGATTTTCCTCTTGGTATAATGAGGACTAAAAGAGAATTTTAACAGGAAAAAACCTCCCTTACCACATGATTCAATGTTTTTATTTCCTTGTCTTTTCACTTTCTAGAACCTTCTCTTGCTTGCCAGAGGCAAAGGACCCCCTTTTATGTGATTCAGTTCTTTACTGAGACACGCTAAAGAGAGAACAGCCCGGCCTTTGCTTCTTGCATGTTGTATCATTTTAGGCAGACTCTTTCCCTGCTTTGAAATGGGGGAGCTGAGTTAGAGAAATCTTCTCTGAGGATTTCCAGGGCCTGAGAGTCTGTGTGGCTCCATCCAAAAGTCCGTTCGGCTGCTGTCTTAGTCCATTCGGGCTGCTGTGACAGAATGCCATAGACTGGGTGGCTTATACACAACAGAAATTCATTTCTTGTAGTTTTGGAGGCTGGAAGTTGAAGCTCAAGGTGTCAGTAGATTCAATGTCTGGCGAGGGTCTGTTTTCTGGTTCAGAGATGGCACTTTCTCACTGTGTTCGCACGTGGCAGAAGAGGTAGGGAGCTCTCTGGGGCCTCTTCTATAATGGCACTAATCCCATCAACGGGGCTCCACCCTCATTCCCTAATCGCCTCCTAATAACATCGCCTTGGAGTTGGGTTTCAATGTAAGAATTGCGGGGCACCAACATGTCTATAGCAGCTGCACATAGACATTTTCTCACCAGCCGATGGTGCAGGGTTGAAATCCACAAGGAGGATGACCCTGTGGAATGGTTTGTGTCCCTGGACCTCCATGAGGAGTAGGGACGTGGGATTCATCACATACCCACAAATAAATTCACGTTTCCTGGGGGTGGATTTTCTGCTTGTTGAACTGAGCAGATGGCTGCGCTTGAGATGAAAAAGGAAATTGCTAAACCCCTCTCTCTGCCCAGTGTAGAATTTAGACAGAAACAGCCCAGGAGCTTGCTGACTTCGGGTTCTGTCCCCCGCTTCAGCAGCCCTTGCAGATTTGTCCTGCAGATGTTTCCTTTATCAGAGAGCCTGGGGGGAGTCGCCAATGCATTGCTCCTAAATCATTCCTGTTTTCTTGTCTCCTCCCTGCTTCTGGATGGGCGGGGATCTGCCTCACATGTGTGTTGCCCCCAGGTTTCTTGGCCTGACACTCAACACGCTGTGCCATGTGATTCCAACCTCCAGTCCTCTGGCCATCCTGGCTGCCGGATTTCCTTCTTTGAATCCTCTGCTTCTGACAAGCTGGTTACCTGGCACACGGGAGGCATCAAGAAGTGATTTCTGCGTGAAAGAACATGCATCATGCTGGGCTGCCGCCGCAGCTTACCTTTGCTCATCTTGACATGCATTTCTTAAGTGCCGGAGACAAATGGTGCTTGAAGTCTTCCTGTACATATATGCCAGACTCTGGTTATGTGACCACTGTCCTGATTTGCCCTGGACTTTGTGATTTTAGCACTAGAAATCTGTGTCTCAGGAACCCCTCACCCCTCCCCAGTTCAAGGCAATCTAGACAGTTGGCCACCTACTAGGTTAGGCTCCACACGTTCTATTTTCATGGGACTTCCAACATAGCAGAGAAGATGGCATTCATGAAATACGCACCATGGCAAGTGCAAAGGAGAAGTCAACCCTGAGCTGGGCACCGTGGGTATGGAGAGGAAAAGACACAGTTCCAGCCTTGGAGAAGCTCCCTGGTTGTAACTAGAAGAGAGAGGGACACACAGCTTACTTAACGCAAAGCGGTTAGTGCAATGAATCAGAAACCTACCCTCTCTTGTCCCTGCTCGCATTGCTCTGTTTCTATTTTAATTAGGGGTTCAAGCATCAGAAACCCACTCTGGTGAATTACGTAGATGTCTGTTGAAAGGGCATTAGAAGGAAAAGCTGAAAAATAGGCCTTGGAAGAGAGAGAAACGATTGCTTCTTAGGGAGTTAAGATAGTCAAAAAATAATGCCAGAAATAAAGAACATGCTTTGTTCCATTTCCATTAGAAAAATTGACTCTAGCCATTGAGTGCCCTTGGGTTTCTCTGCCCAATATTCTAATTCCAGGAAGAGACTGACTGATGGCCAAGCTTGGGTCTCATGCCAGCCCCTTGGCTAGGCTAAGGGGCACCATGATTAGAAATTCCACCAAAACCGTGGGCATGGGGGTGGGGCGATGGCTACTGGGAAGCCGAGAGTGGAGTGTGGGGAGGGTGGGGGCTTCTGCCGCCTGCTCCCTCTTCAAGAAGTGGCCCAGACATTGCCTTTTCAAGCATCTCCCCCACCATGGCCATTGCCCTTGGAGTATTGCTCTGCTTGCCTTCAGTCCAGAATATTCCATGACCATGGATAGCCCCATGCTGACAGCTGTGCGTCTTATCCGGCCACCCTGACTATTATCACCTTGGAGTATGTGCTGTGTCCTTGGCGCAGCTGGTACAATGCCTGCCACAGAGCAGGGACTTGGTGAGTGTCGCTGAGCACCTCCTGGAGAGTTTTGCCACACACAGGCCACAATGATCCTGCCATCCTTCCCTGGCCCACTGCCCACCGGCTAAACCAGTCTTCTTCCTGTTTCTCAAACACTCTGAGCAATGTCTCAGCCCATCTTACTATTCCTTCCTCCCATGTCGCCTGCGTCGCTGATCTCATGACTCGGTGGTTCTCAGCTGGGGGTGATTTTGCTCTCCAGGGGAACGTTCGGCAATGTCTGGAGACATTTTTTGGTTGTCACATTGGAGAGGAGAGTGCTATTGGCATCTCGTGAGTAGGAGCCAAGGATGCTGCTAAATATCCCACAACTCACAGGACAGCCCCCGTGGTGAAGTTGTGGGACCCGAGATGTCCCTAGTGCCAAGGTCAGGAAAGCCTCCAGCAGGACCAACTCCCCATGCCCAACTCAGAGACCCTGCACTCGGGAGCCCTCCCCTGACCAGCACCCGTTTCTTTCTCCCATGCCCTGGTTGTATCTTCCTCATGGCACTTTGTCGCCATCTGAAATGATTGTGTCTGTTTGTTCAGTGGCTTGCTTGGTGCCTGTCTCTTCAATGAGAAGACCTGTCCCATAAAAGTGGGACCCCAGGGGCCTTGCTCTGGGCGGGCTCCCCCTCACAGGGACAGCACCTGGCAGCCAGGAGGCTGCTGGGTGAAACGTGTCACAAGAATGTCTAATGAAGCAACATGGCCTCAGCTTTTCGAAGATCAATGGTCAGAGAGCTCCACTGGGAAGCCCAGCTTCTCTCAGGCCAGCTGTCTTTGTGTGTGTGTTTTCCCAGCCAGTCCAAGTGCAGTCTCTGTTGTTTGCTGGCTGGATGGCCTCAGTTTCTGCATCTCTACAGTGGGGCTATTACTATGAGCCCCCTCGTCACCGAGATGCAGTGGGGAGTAGCTAAATGAATCCAAAAACACTTAAGAAAATGCCTGACTCAGAAAAGCCTCAGTAAATGTCATCTATCATCAGCGTCAGCCTCATATTTTGACTGTGATGGGGGGTGTGGGGACAACAGAACGAACTCGGGGCCTACCAGAAGATCAGGGGATCAGTGCTGCTTGCAGGGCCAAAGCTGTTCCCATCTGGTTTGCCAGTGCTTGCGCTAGCCACGAAATAAACCGGATGAAGCCTTTATCCAGCCCCTGTTTTGAGAAGGAGGCAACCAGAGCACATGGATTTAATGTGGCAGATGGTGCCGTCCTTGAATTATGAAACCAAAGGAAGAAATTAAAGTGCTTCATTGCAACAGATACGGGCCAGCAAGGGTCGAGGGCAGGGGGCGGGGCGGGAGGAGGGCAGGCAGGAGGGGCTGTGTCAACTGGGCACTGGGTATCCTTGAGGGTAGCTGGAGTCCTAGAATAATGCCATTTTATAGCCCAAAATAATTTTAGACTCTTCATCTTATATAGGCAAATGAGGCCCAGAGAGGGAAAGCGACTCCCCCAAGTCACGCAGCCAGTTAGTGGCAGAGCAACCCATATGTCTTGATTCCTTGAACAGTATTATTTTGATTCCTTGCCCAGGCCAAGGTCAGTGGCAGACCCTGTTCCATGGCATCCTGGCTTTGGGTACCTCTGCTCTGCAGAGGACGCCTCCAGACATGCACCCAGTGTCCGGAGAAGACTCAGGGTCGGGCAGAGCTGTCCTGGCATCTCCTCTGCAGCAGCTCTCCTCCCAGCACAGCAGGGAGGGAAAGAGCCAGAGCCCCACAGCCATTCTGTCTGGAATCCCAGCAACCATAAGTAAGTTTCTTACCCTCCTGGAACCTCAGTTTCCTTATCTGTAAAATTTGAAAGTAATAGGAGAATAATAGGCTCTTCCTCACAGAGCTACTATGAGAATTTAATGAGTTGCCATCACATAAAGTTTTTAGTCCTGGGCTTGGCACATACTAAATGCTCAATAAAATGACAGCTCATATTGCAGTCCAGAGTTGACTTCAGGATCTAACCATCCCCTAGGCTGTGAGCCCTTCAAAGCAGCTGCGTATAGTACATCTTTTGTTCTCTGTGCCTTGCACAGCACCTGACACCTGCTAGGGGCCCAGTAAATGGTAGTGGCTGATGGCTGGCCCTCTCAGGGACGCTCATTTCTCAGTCAGCACCATGAAGCACCAGGGAATGCTGCCAGCAATGCATGTGACTCCTTGTCACTCGTTTAGACTTTAATCCTAAGTGGATAAAGCAACCCTCCTGTCCAACGGTGAACTGGCCTCGTGATAAAGGCTGTGTTTGTTTTCCCAGCCTTTCTCTGCAGCAAGGAGCCTTTCCCAACGACATTGTGGGCTATTTGCATTTAAATTGGTTTTCTCTCATTATAGAAATCTCTTAGGTCAGCTGGAGTTTCCATTTTCCTCCGAGTCAGTTTGGAGGCTCCATTTCTCGCTTGAAGGTCCCTGGTGCCTTCCTCTCGCTGACAGTGAGATGTGATCACGCATTCTCACTGTGGAGACCAGATAGCCTGAGAAAGTCACCCAAATCCCATACAAGCAGAGTGTTTCTCACAGGAGAAGGGGGCGGGGGGCGGGGTGCGGGAGGCGATCAGAGGATCCTGGCCCCTGCGATTGCAGGAAGGAGACCCCATCGTGGTGGTGGTTCAGATTCAGGATCTAGGACTCATTTTCTCATTTATTCCAAAAACATCTATGAAGCATGCTGCTAGGTGCTTGCAATGCAGAAATAAATAAGACACCCTCGCTGCCCTCTGGGAGCTCCCTGTCTAGTGAAGCAGGGAGAAAAGCTAAATTTTAATAGGTCATACTATATTCAAATAATTGCTTTAGTAAAGGTCAGAATAGATTCCAGCCAGACTGGAGGCTTTCAGGTGGTGCTCATCATAAACCATGTCTCACACACACACACGCACACGCACACGTGTACATACAGGCACACACACGTGCACATGCATGAGCACACGCTAGCTAATGTGCTTACAGCACTGCCTATGTGGACATGTACTCTTCTAAGATATATCTGTGTACACATATACGTATGATATAATTATATGTTTATCTATTGATATAATATGTATTATTCATGTAATCTTCATGGCAAGCCATGAGAAAAGTGCTATCATTGTTTTACAGATGAGAAGCTGAGGCACAGAGACTATCACTTGCCAAGGTCATCGCTGTTAACTACAGAGCCGGACTCGAACCCAGGTGTCTGGCTCCAGAACTTGTGCTGTGCACCCCATGGTGTGACCACACCTGATAAGGAGTCACGCACTCTCGCATTTTCTAGTCTAGGTCTTCTTTCAAAAGGTGCTGGCCAAGATCCACTACGCGCGTTTTCTGACCCGTTTATGGGCTGCGAGCCATGGTTTGTGAAGACTGAAATGAACCATGGAAGGAATGCCCACGTCCGCCTGGAGAACTGGGGGAGGGTGTCACAGGGAGGAGGTGTTTGCGTTGGAGCTCGAAGGATGACTTGGAGTTTGATACATGGATAGAGCAGCAGAGCATTTCATAAAGGACAAGCATGTGCCTGTCCTGAATGAATGAGCCTGAGGCTCTAGGTCCAGGGAGCCCCAAATTGTATGGCAGTGCTCATGTGTGATGCAGGGGGTGAGACACGGGGCTGGAAGACTGGCAAAGGCCAGACCATGTCAGGCCTTGACTTTCACAAACAGGAGCCTGGGCTTTGTCCTGAGGGCAGTGGGCAGCCATGGCAGCATTTGAGCAGGAGAGGGACATGGCCTGTTAGCTCACATGTCACTTTAGCTCTAGTGTGGAGGGCCACCTGGACAGGAAGAAGCTCAAGGCAAGGAGACAGAATAATCAATGAAAAGAGTCAGCAGGTGAATTGGCTCTCAGTGACTGGGTATCGTCCACAGGGTTAGGAGGCCTTTGCCCAGCACGGAGGCCATTTGTACTCTGGATGTGTGTCATGGAGCTCCATCTACCCAGCAGGGATGTGTTGTCTAATTCACCCACAGACACCTCACAGGTTGGTGGTGGCCCTGGTGTGTGCTGGTCAACAGGAGTTGGGACAGGGCTGAGCTCAGCAGTGGCATTTGAGGAAAAGATGGGGCAGTAGACACATGAGACAGAAGGGGCAAAGGAATCTGGTGTTGGTGGTCAGCCACCGCCAGGGCTGAGTGAGACCAAAGAGGGGAGGATGCAGCTTAGGTTTCAGCCTTTTGTCCTTTAATCTAACACCAGGGGTCGGCAAACTTTTTCTAGAAAGGGCCAGATAGAAAATATTTTAGCTTTTCAAGCCCTGTCACAACCACCCAACTCTGCCATTCTATTGCTCATGCAGTCAGAGACACATAAGTGAGCTGTGTTCCAACAAAACTTTATTTAACGAAACAGGCGCAGGGCCAGGTTTGGCCCAAGGGCTGTCATTTGCTGATCCTGCCCTATAGCATGAGGTGGGCAAACTGCCAAGTAGATTTCCTGCTGGGTTTGCCAGGTTGCTGTTACATGAGAGAAAGGCAGGAATCCCACGGGGCTCATAGCTTATCAGGCTCAGAGGGATTATCCATCTCTCTTTGAAGATGCCCACCTGGTCATAAAAACTCATCTGCAATTGCAGAGTCATTCCAATGTCTAGTCGCGCAAGCCAGCTCTGGCAGGATGGAGGTGGATGTGTCAGCCGGGTGCTCAGTCTCTGTCACAGTCAGAGCAGAGGCCCTGGTCTGATGCTACCATCGCGTACAAATGCAACACGATAGTAACACTAACTAGGCTTCATTGAACACCATTTCTACACCAGGAACCGATCTCATTTAATCCCAACAAAAAATCAGTGAAGCAAATATGTACTATTACGTATCCCCATTATACAGACAAGGAGACTGAGGCACAAAGAGGTTCAATACCTCATCCACAGCCATATGGCTAGCAAGTGGCAGAACGGAGGCTTGGAACTCAGGCCATCCAATCCGAGAACCTGGACCACAAACTGCTGTCCCACGCGGATGCCCTGTCATCGCGGTAAACCCACGTGTCAGCCCTGAAACACAGACTGAAGCGGGCGAGCACTCGGGAATCATCTGTCCTCTTGTCTGCATGGCACTTTTATTGAACACTAGCAGACGCAGCGGAGATAAGCCCATCTGCTTCAAAACCAACATCAACAGCCACAAAGGAGGCACATCTCTCCAAAATCTCTTTTATTAAGCAACTTGGTTGTCAGAAGAGAGTTCAGACGAAGTGAATATATTTGTATGTGAAGGTGCTGCCATCTGAGGGGGTGGAGGCAGCAAATGAGAGGAGACAAATGATTTCTGTGTGTTCAGTCTGCAAATGTCCACTGAGGACTCTCGGGTGTCCTGTCCCTGACCTCCTGGAGGGCACTGTTTGGGCAGGAGCCAGGCACAGAAACAGACGATTCAAATGCCCTCGGTGTCATGCTTAGTGGGGTGAATCCAGGGTGTGCTGGGGACATCTGCCCTAGCCTGGGCAGAGGGGACTGCGTCCAAGCCCAGATTGTCTGGCGTGTGGGTGGAGTGGTGGTCAAGGGTATTCGAGGCAGAGGGAACAGCATCCTAAAGACCAGAGGGATTTGAGGTCATGCTGGAGGTACAGGGACCCTGTGGAAAGGATGTGGCTGGAGGAACTGGAGCGGGTACCGGGGAAGTCTGCCCCCCAGCCAGTTGGCCTGCACCACTCGGGGCCACAGGCCACCTCGTTCTCAGCTCCTGTCTGCAACTAGAACAGCCTCTGAGTTCTAGATGAAATGCAAAGTGCTTGCCAAGAATGTGGTAATGCCAAGAACAGTCTGCTGAGGCTGCATCTTGAAATAGTAAAAGCGAATGATAGTAAATCACTTCTATCTCACCGTGCGTCCCTCTAGCCCTGCACTTGCAGAGGTTTAGCTTGCTATACTCACAGGAAATTTGAAAGTGGGCAAATATTAATATTGCCTTCTCCCAGGTTGTATTGTGAAAAACATAAACAGCTTCCATTTTGGAGGCCCTCACATTGGCCAGCAATGAGCTTCGTGCTTTATAGACACTGTCCTATTTAACAGAGGAGTAATCTGAGAGGTGCGATCGTTTTCAGAGAGGTGCAATAATTTGCTCAGGGTCGTATGCTGGGAAAAAGAAAGGAGCCAGGACCCAAACCCACGTCTGCCTGGCATCTGAGCCCAGAGTCCTCCTGCTGGGCTGCCTTGCCTTGATAGCACATGATTTAAGGGCTTTATGGATTTCTGAGAATATTTCCATCTATTATTGTATTTGCCCTTCCAAGGAACCTTCTCAAATGGTAAGGAACCTTGGCTCAGGGAGCTAAAGTGTCCTCCCCAAGGTCACACAGCTTTCGAAGGGGTAGACTGGAGACTTGAACCAAGGTCTCACCACTGCAAAGCCCAAGCTCTGCCCGCTTCATCACAGCTCCCAAGTTCACAACAAAGAAGGACAGCTAACGCTCCACTCCATAAGATTCTTTAAAAAAACCTCAAAACTCGTGTTCTCTTAATCTCTACATTGGCAGGTATTCATCAAGCAATCAAAAGACAAACACCTAGGAGAGCAGAACGTGCAGATCACAGCCAAAGTGACATCATAAGGAGCAGGTTGTGCCAAGCGAATTTAATTTCCTCTGACAGAGTGGCAGGCTGGGAGATAAGGCTAATGCCACTGACGTTGTCAGTTCCCCTTGTGCTGAAGGACAGGTCAGATCAGTTCCGCGGGAACAACTGGGGGGCAGGGAAGGGCACCCGTCATGCCACAGCCCCACAGAGGCACACACACGCAGGCACTCACAGACACACCGACACAGAGAAACAGTCAGCAAAACCCACGGAAGGACATAGCAAAAGACACACACACAAATACCACCACACAGCCCCAACTCAGACGTTCACACGGTCACATGCGTGCACACACACATAGATACACAAAGAACATATGTAAGTATAGATACACACGCAGACCCTCAGGCATGCATAGAGAAACACACAAATACACAGACACAGACACACACGTGCACCTGCCTCCCTGAGTGTGCAGATATGCAAACCCACAGACACGGAGACACACGCACACTCACAGAAATAGGCACGGACACACACAAACTCACAGACACACGTACACAAGACATACCCACCACCCCTCGCTGCCAGGAAGTGCTGAGTATCCGCAAACCCCTCCATGGCACTCCTGAAATTACATGCTTCCCAAACTGGAGACTGGAAAATGACTACCTCCAGGTTCCTGGGCATTTTCTGGACCCTTTCTTGCCTGATGTCTTCATCCTGAAGCTTGGATATCGCACCCTGGCAGATGTGCCTTGCTAAGAAAGGACACGGGCTTGGGAGTCAGGCTGGCTTGTGTCCCAGTTGAGGCTCTGCCACTCACCAGCTGTGGGGCAAGTCTCTTCACCTTTCTGAGCCTCAGTTTTCTTATCCGTAGAAGGGGCTGGTAATCCCTGCAATGAGCTCATTGGACTGGAACACTTCAAAGCTCTGACATTCCACGAGGAACTGCCTACCCTACTTATTTTTAGTTATTTGAATGGCTGTCTCCCTTGCCAGCCTGGGAGCCTAGCACAGTGTCTCTCAGGCACATAGTAGGTGCTCAGCAAATATTTATGAAATGAATGAATCAAGCAAGTTTGTATCCTTAGTGTCTAGCACAAGGCTTGGCATAAAACATGTGCTCAACTAAAGTTTGTTAAAGAAAGTGATACATGAAGTTATCATCACAACCACGGACCCAGCTCTGATATATGCAGAGCACATCTGTTACCTCTTTTCATCCCCTCCAGATCATAAAAGGGGCCCTCATTTGGGGATGAGGAAACGGAGATCCCAGGAAGTTAAATACGTTGCCCAAGCTTCCCCAGCTTCCTGGGATGGCAATTCAAAACCAGGCCTCTGATTGCTAAACCCACACTCAAAACATAACAGCTGTGGACTCCACGAATAAATGGGTGAGTCAATATTTTCCCAAACTGGCGCAATTCAATGGATGACTTCCACAGCCGACTGTGTCACCTTATGCAGGTGTGGAGTCACTCTTGAGAGTGAATTGTCACATTGTCTTCAATCCATGTTGACTTTTCAGGCTCCAGTCTCTGGAGAATTCCACGGTGTTGTATTTTAATTTATATCACAATCCAAAAGTTCCTGATGTCTGCACTTCTCCCTGCTGCCTCTCAGCTAATATACATACACACACCCATGTATATATATATATATATATATATAGTGTGTGTGTGTGTGTGTGTGTGTGTACACCATTTTCCATTTGAGGCCCATTCTGTCCCAGATATTTTTTTCTATGTTTGTATAAACCACAGAGCCCTATCCAGAATCCATCAAATGTTTTCATTTCTTTTGCATTGGTACAATCCATGGGTTTAAAACTCAACCGACCTGTAGTCCAATTAAGCTACTTTGCATAACAACCGCTTTTGGCAGTGATCAATGGTGCATGGTCGAGCATCTTGCAAACCCTGAAAGGCTCCTACACGTGTGGTATCCATGCTTCTGCACACCTCAGACCTGCTCGAATTCCCCCGACCCCGTCCCCATTTCCCTGAAACAGGGAGGGCTTTGCAGAGAATCTTTGCCTTTGTCCTGGGCAGGCGGAGTGGATGTAGACACAGGGCACAGAGGTCACAATCTTTCCCCACAAAGGAAAATAAAAATGTCCCAAGATAGTGGCCTCCTGGTAGGCGTGGGGCCAAGGTAGGCGGCAGTGACTCATCACAGGCCAGGCCGCCTGACTCAGGGCAGAGCAGGGCAGTGTCCGCTGGTCCCGCTCGTGGCTCGCGCTTCCTCACGGCCTTGCCAGCCTGAGGAGCAGAGCGGAGGCATCTGAGGGCAAGGGAGGCTCTATTTCTGGTAGCTCGAGCCCAGAGACGAAGAAGGTGGTACCTGAGACTTTTCCAAATCGCTCTGTTGCTTCCCAGTTTCAAACTCTATTCACTGGATAGCTCCGTGTGAACAGGGCAGAGTTTTAAAAAACATATAGCAGCCAAGTAATCTGTATTGTCCCTATTCTCACTGTCTCAAATCCCTCCCCGCCCGCCCACTCCCAGCACCTGCCTGAAATTCTGCCTTAGCAGTTCATTTCCTGGGATGGAACCTGGTCCTCTCCTGGGGTTGTTCTTTAAAACGCACCCTCCTGTGGAGGAGCATGGTGACATGGAAGGGACGGTGTCAGCATGACAAAGAGCACAGCTGCTACCGGCCAGGCACCTTACAAAAGTCATCTCCTGGAACGCTCGGAATCCCGACTGTCTCCATTTCAGAGATGTTGAAAGGGACATTTCAGAAGGAGGAAGTGATCTCCTCAACATTCGCAGAAAGGGCAGGGTTCAAACGCAGCTCCATATGGCCCCAAAGGCTGTGCTCGTTCCACGTCCCTGTTGCTTTATGGTCCTGCTAGACACACCACACTTTGCCCACACCGGGATTACAGATAAACTTCCTCTCAAGCGCCAAAGTTAACCTAGGGGTGGAACCAGGAAAAGTGTAATGTTTCAGAGAAAACTCGTCTATTTCCTGGAAACATTGAAATTTAGGACCCAGCATCCATCTTGCTAGCAAGGGGACCGAAAGCCCACGGCTAAGGATAGTGGAGCAGAAACAAAGAAAGAATCCGAGTCCCGGATGGGATATGGAACCACTGATTCCGGCCCTGGAACTCTCTTCTTCAATGAGTCTTAGGCCTTATTTATTTGGGCCACTGTCATCTGTATTTTTTTTTGGTCATCTGTTATTGAAAACTTCCTAGTTGACCACCTACCATAACAATTATTGAAAAATATTAGAGTCCCAAGGCTGCCTCTTTCACATACTTCTGATGTGGGCTTTTCTGTTCCAGAAGCTTCTGCTGAGGTTCGGAACTACAGAAGCGAGAGGTTCCTTCTCCACAGGATCCTGACTCCAAACCAGACTTTAGACCAAGCTAAGTCTCTCCTTCTCTCCAACCTTTCCCTTAAGGTGGCCATTGTGCCGACTTGGTAAACAGCATCATTACACCCAGTCCCGCGGCCCCACCCTCCAGTGTGGGGGGTCCATCCCCTGCTGCCCCCTCCATCTTCCCAGGACAGGCCTCATCTCGCCTTGCCCGGGGGGCTGCACCGGGCTCCTCACTGGCGTCCTGTCTCCAGCCCATCCCCCACCCTGGCCCAGGAAGAACTTTCTAAAGCACAAAGCCAGCCCTATCTCGGTGTGCTCAAAAATCCTCCCATGAGTCTACATTTCCTGATGATAAAATCCAAATGCCTCAGCCTGACACCCAAGCCCTTCGTTACCTAACTCCTGCCCCTTTTCCAACCGCATCTGCAGCTAGTCCTGGAGACACAGCCCGCACCCCCGTCTAACAGGCACGCTGCCCCCTTCCTACCTCCCTGCCTTCGGACGGGCCCTGAGCTCCAGCCCATCCTTCAAGCTCAGCCCTCGCCTCCCAGAGGGCCAGCCTGCACGGGGTGCCTCCGCTGGGCCCCCACACCCTCTGGAGTCCCTTGTCACACTGTGCCGGTCCATCTGTTTATAGGCCACCCCCCACACACACATACACACCAATACAGTCACACACACATCCGGCTGTAACTCTTGAGGACTGGCGCTGAGTCTTTTAACGTTTTTATCCTCAGCACCCAGAACACTGACCGCCACCAGCAGGCCCTAACACACGCACATGGAATGAACGCGAGGGACACGTAGCACTGAGAAGGTCGCTGGTTTCGCCATTTCATTCCCTGCCTTGCCCTTCCCCCCACATCAGTGAGGCTGTTCCACGTACAGCAGAAGGGAGAAGAAAAGGAGTCTTCCTTGCCTTTTAAGCTTTCAAGATGAGGTTCTCAAGAGATTGGAAACAATTCATGGCTTAACCAAAAAATTTTGGAGGAAGAGTTTATAAGGAAAGGCTCTCCCCACCTGCCCGCAGACCTGGAGCATGTTCCCAGGTCAGTGTGCAAAGGGAATCACGGGAGCGATGAGAATGGCAACGTCTCTGAGAAGAAGTCCTGTGTGCTCTGCTCTGGGCCAGGTGTGGGGACGAAGGCCAAGTCCCCAGAGGCACGATCCATGGGATCTCAGAGCAGAAAGGGAGGAGGCCCTAGAGACGGAGGAAGGGCCGGAAGAAGCACCCACATAGCACATCTAGGAGGCTTGGGGCTTAGCCACCTCACGCATCCCGTGAGGCACAGGAAGTAATGCAGGATTCCTGTGAGCCCCAGATTGTCACAGAAGTACAGAGTCACCTGATTGGAGACAGGCTGTACACAGGAACAAGGGATGGCTCCATGGAGACCTGCATTGACCGATGACCCAGAATACTAAGTGCCATGGACAGGTGGCATCGAAGGCCAGGTGGCCGTTCTCCTATCACATTTGTACACCAAGCATAAATACATTTGCTGGGAAAAGGAGGGGGAGATCAACTGAGACTGAACTGCTGCCTACCCAGGCTGAATGGAGGCTCAAAATAGAAATAGAACTCAATTCGCTATAATGGAGAAATTTATATATTTACCCCACAGCTGAGTTGATGGACTGAAAATTATACCAGCTACAAGTGAATGAATGAACACAGATAATAAAAGCAACTTGCCCCAAACACACACATATGTGGAGCTGGGGCCTTGTCTGAAATAAGGGTCTATTTCTTTCCTCCATTTCGACTGCTGGGGTGGCTCGGCATGATGCACCAGGAATCCACAGACTAGCTCCAAAGTCTCTCTGTTCAAGGATTGCAACCACTGCTAAAGGGTCAGGCGTGGTCAACTGCGCAATGACTGAAAGTTGAGTGGTCAGGGCCCAGGCCTCTGCTTGAAAGCAACTTTTTGGGGCTCCTCAGTGCCGAGTGGGTTGCAGGCACCCCTCCTTCCTGTGACTCAGGACAAGGGTGGCCAGGAAGGTCCTCTCTGAAAACAATGAGGTTGGGGCTGAAATCTGAAAATGTGTAGAACTAGGGAGGGAGGGAGGGCAGAGTTATCAGGCAGCCAGAACTGCATGTGCAAAGGCCCCAGGGTAGCAGGGAGCTGGGCTTGTTCATAGAAGAAAATAGGCCCGTGTCTGGAACCTGAGAGTGAAGGTGGGCGGATGAAGCAGGACATCGGCTGGTGCTTCTAGAATGTCCTCCCACCCCCAGTGATCCCACTTCCTGGTTCGTGCCCATGTGTAATCTCCTCCCCTGAGTTTGGGCTGGACCTAGTGACTTGCTTCTGCTGAGTAGAAAACAATAGTGATGGATGCCACTTCCGAGATTAGGTCATCAAAGACTCCGCCTTGCTCACTTTCCCTCCCTCCCTTTCTCACTCACTTGTCCGACGTCCGACGAAGCAGGCTGCCACTCTGTGCGCTACGCCGTGGAGACGCTCTGTGGCAGGAAGCTGAGGGGCCTGAATCCTGCTAGCAGCCACGTGCGTGAGCATGGCAGCAGAGCCACCCCCAGTGAAACCTCGGGGTCACCGCAGCCCCACCGGTGCCTTGACTGTGGCCTTGTGCGGGGCCTCAAGCCAAAGCACCCCTCAGACCCCAAGATTCCCGACTCACAGACACTGTGAGGTAGTAAACCTGGGCTGTTTTTTTAAGTCACTAAATTTTGGGGTCATTTGTTACACAGCAATAGATAACTCATGCAGCCAGTAACACAGGCGGGTGGGAGATAATGCAGAATGCTTTAGATTTCAGTGGCCACCCTTGGGGTTTCAGACTGCTCCATGTGGGGTTTCAGACTGCTCCATGTAGGTTTTCAGCCTGGTACCCACATGTAATCTGTCTGAGCGTCTGGTTCTGAACCATCCTAATTCACAAAATCCACATATATAGAAGTAGATGAAGTAAATCAAACATATGGAGTTGGATGTAAACTGGTGCTTGTTTGATTTACTACATCAAAGTGGTAGATGGGCCATGGGAGGTCAGAGGGGACAGGGACTAAGCTCTGGGCCCTTGCTGGATGTTAAGTATCTCCCTGAGGGGTGCAGTTAAGTAACTCTACCAAGAACACCCTGGTGCCTGGAATATGGACATGATGGCTGGAGCTGTAGCAGCATTTTATGGACCATGTGATGACCTTAACCATGGAAGCCACACTCTAAGGACAGCAGAACACAAAGATAGAAGCAGCCTTGGCTTCTTAGAGGGGATGACTGGGGAGTCACCATTCTAGCCCTTGGCTATTTGTATCAGGATTTCTTTATATGAGAGAAAAGTAAATCCTTTTCTTATTTAAGCCTGTGTTGTCTGGGTTTTCTGTTATAGGTACCTGATACTAGTCCTGAGTAAGATACTTGAATTCTTAGTAAGCTATTTAAGCAGGATTTGGGGATTTCATTTCTGAATTGTCAGTACCCCAGCCTCTCAAAAAAGATTTTCCTTTATACCCTTCTTAATTAAATAGTTATTAGTGTGCTCTCCAGAGGAGAGGGGACTGAGATGTCCTGGCTGCCTATTTTACCCCATGCACTGTACTCAAATCATATTATCTATTGTTGCCTCACGGTGACTTTGTGAGACAGGAATATCATCCCATTTTACAGATGAGAATATGGAAGCTCAGACAGATTGTAGCACTGTTCAGGGAGACACAGCTAGAATGTGAGCCCAGCCCTGTCTGACTGCACAGCCCGTGCTATTCCTGTCTGTCAGGCCTGGAACTCTGAGATCCAGTTGAGGCGGAAGGTGGGGCCAGTGGGACCATTTCGAGGGCACTGGCTCAGGGCATACATCCCAACCCTTCAAATCTTCCACCTGCAGCCCCTGGCCAAAGTCTTCTCCATTGCGAGGTGATAAAGCAGGTGGCCCAGCTGGCCACCCCCTCCTGAACCCGCTGCCATCCTGTTTACTGGCCATCTGCCCCTCATCACTGTGAGTCTCTGACTGTCCCTTCTCAAGGTCCCTCTTAAAGGGGCAGAGTCCCTGTTTGGCTTCTGTAAAGGACCTCCACTCTCAAGCTGATACATTCCCAACGTACCAGGGCAAGCCTGACAAAGAGAAGGCCAAACCACAGGGATTTCTGGTAGCGACACAAGTCTATTTCTAACCTCGGATTTCAGTATCCGAGAGGATTACCTGTTCCAAACAAACACGTTCCCACCCTCTGGCAGAAATGCAGCCAGGGCAGCCTGACTCTCGGCAGGCTCCAAACCTTCTCCGCCGAAGCTTGCTTTATCTAGTTTGAAACTCTTCTGTCTGTCCCGGGAGGGACTGGAAATACACTCTTTCTAGGAGCTGATGGAAAATTAACCCACATTAAGAGAGAGCTAGGTGATCCTGAATTGGGGACAGGAAGATCCATTTGAAAGGGGGAGAAAAAGAGTGTTCTTTGTAACCAGGACAAGGCTAAACACGCCTTCTCCCTATTGGTCCGAATCTGTGCCAGCCTCCCACTGGTCCGTGGGTGTGCTGAGAACAAGCCACGGGTTTCTATAGAGGCAGTCGCCATGGTACTAGGTGTCTTATTCTGCCACTTCAAGACGAAAAATAATCAAAAGGTCAAAGGGAGGAAATCCACCATAGGGCTTTTCAATCTACAGATACTTAGGAAGGCTGCGGTGTGTGCCTGGCAGCACCTCAGATGCTGGCAATAGCGAGACGGGCCTGGGGAACCAGCCTGTGTTGCAGTCCCCGGTGAGGCCAGCGCAAGGCCCCTGTCCATCCCTGGGCAGACTTATCTCTCACGACAGCCTGGAAAAAGCGACAGCAAAATCCCTCCTCTGTCGATCAGGGGTCGGGGAGAAATGAGGTGTAACTGACTTGCCCAAGTGCGTGAAGAATTTGGAATGAGGGGTGTGGTCGAGATCACGTGGAAATAGACGGTACATGCAGTGAGGATTCCGAATATAAATCAACGAAGTGTCTATTTGCAGAGGCTGGGCATGGGTTAGGGAGCCAAAAATGGTGTTGAGGCAGCTGGGACTAGGCACAGGGAGAGTCTTTTACCTCCCATTGGCTTGAGGGTGAGGAAAGGAAATGATATTGCCGGAGCCAGGCGGGGGCTGCAGCCGAGGAAGGGGCCCTGGGCCTGGGGCAGGCCAAGTGGGCAGAGAGTGGAAGGTGGCTGGGAAGGCAAAGCAGGTGTCACCGCACAGATGTGCTTCCTGACCAAGCCTGGGTCATGGTCTCCCTGCTGGGTGGTGAATTTGGGGGATGGGCGGTGCTTCCCTGTAGGAATGGGCTGTGACTGCACTAATTCTGGGTAACAGCTACGAGACTCAGTGGCTTATGCTAACAAGCATTTCTATTCTTTGCTCGTGAGTCTGAGGATAATTTGTCCCCCTGCTGGGGTGGACTTGGCTTGGCTGCAGGCTAAAGTTAGTTTGGGTCTATACCATGTGCTCCTTATCCTGTATGGACCAGGAGACATGTTTTTCTCATCGTGGATAACAGGAGCGTAGAAGACCAAACCACACAAGCATATTTAGACCGTGTGCTCACCTCGTACCCATTCACGTTCTACTGGTCAGCGAGAGTCATATGGCCAAGTTCAATATTAATGCTTCGGAGATAGAAGTTGTCCCCATCAACTGAGAGACACTGAAAAGTCACATGTTAAAGGTCATGGATATATAATCCTGTCATAGGGGAATGAAGAGTTGGAAGCAATATTTCACTCTGCCATATTCCCCAAAGGAAAATAAAATGTTAGCACCAAAGGAGAAATACAGGTAGGATAAAAACAACCAAGGCCCACCACGGTGGTTTTGCACAACAACCATTTGGACGAGCTGAGGAAGTTGGCAGTGGGGGGTGGGGTGAGAGTATATTTGCGGGATTCCTGTTGTCCTTGGGTCCAGACTTGAAGGGTGCTGGTCGGCAAGATGGCAGCGGCTAAGGTGGGACAGGTCCTTGGTGGAGCCTTCAGGACTCTGAACTCAGCAGTGTCCTATTCATGATATTAATGAATGACATGATGATCAAATTCAGGGAAATGACAAAGTTGAGGGTCATAGCTCAACTCTGGGTCTTGAAACACCTGGAACCCCAAAAGATTATGAATGGCATGTACGAGAGACTGAATCCAATCTCATGGTTTACACTGTGGTAGTTGTAGGTTCTGCCCATTGGCGTTCAAAACCTGACCACATGGGTCCACACCGTCAGGAGATCTTGCTTAGTTCTGTGCTTCTAATTATAGCTTATCTCTGAGCCTCAGCTGCCTCATCTGCCAAATAGGACTAAGAAGACCTGCCTCAGAGACACGTGGTGATGATTCAAAAAACACTACATGTGAACCCAGCCTGGAACCCGTGAGGTGCTCAATGCAGGTCGGTGCCCACACACCCATAGCAGCAGATGTGCCCATCACTAGTGGTTCCTGTTGATTGAAAGACCATGTCTCGCTGGGTGTGCCCAACAGAAAAACTGATGTGGCAGGAGTTCCCTGAGGGAGATGGAAGCCTGCTCCTTCCTGCACGTTAGCCTTCATCCGAAGTAGCCCGTTCGCCGTCAGGCATCTTGCTTTAAAGGGGGACTTCGACAAAGGCTAGCATGTCCAGTGAGAGCCACAGGAAAGGAAAAGGAACTCAACAGCCTTCCTAATAAGAAAGCTGAAGGAATAGGGCTTCCTTGGGGAAGACAGAAATATGAAGCCAAATATCTGCCAGAGTGCTATTGAAAGGAGTGACTTCATTTTGAGCATGTAGAGCACTGACAGCTGCCAGTGGAAGGCTGGGTTCAGGCTCAGAGGAGGGAGGATTTTGAACCCATCACAGCCACCGAGTTTAGAGCACACTGCCTTATCATGGGCTTGGGGCAGATACGCCTGGTTCAAATCCTGCCTTAGCTGCCCACTCCTTGTGTGGCCTTGGACAAACACCCACTTCTCGGGACCTCAGTCTGGGTCAGAGCTTTGATCACATTAAATGCTAAGGAAGGAGTCGGATGAGAAAGATTCTCCGATTTGGCCTGTGAGTAAGAATCACCCCTCCCCCAGAACCAGGGCGGACAGAAGCCAAAGGAGGGGTAATATTGACCCTCTCGGTGTCAGGGATCATGCAACAATGGGAGGGTCGTGATTTGTCACCTGTGCCCCTTGCAGGATGATAGGATCCTGAGAGAGAGTGAGGATGAGGGTGGTATTTGCCTGGCTCGGGCCATCTCTCCAGGACCTAGCGCCAGACCTGACATGATGACAGCCTTTGACCAATATTGGATAGAAGGGAAGAAGGAGGGGAAAAAGGAGGGAGGAAGGAAGGAAAGAGAACATTCTTCTCCCTTACAGAATTTGATCTTCCCAAGTACCTGGTAAATCAGGAATTATCATCCTTCATTTTCTAAATAAGCAGAAACTGGGCTTAGCAATTTGCCTTTTGCAATTTACGCGACCTTGGGCAGATGACTTAACCTCTGTGTGCTTCAGTTTCCTCACCTGAAAAATGGAGGTGATGACAATAACATCTAGCTTGCGATCTGTTGTGCGAGTACGTCGGCACGTGAGGAACCCTGACTACATGTGAGTTCTTATCATCACATTGTAAAGGGCAGCCTTGGGACGCAAAGCCTGGTCTATCTGATGGAAAGATTCTTTTTACCATATCATATACCTCTACAGACAAATATTCAAGAGGGTCTATCGCTGTAATCAATGCCTGATATGTAAATTAATTTTCAGTTAGTTTTCTTCTCCCAAGCTGAGGCTTGAGCACATCTTCGATAAGCCACAGGCTTACAAATTGCTCTCAGCCGGCTCTGTTGCGGGAGAGTGGTGAAAACGCAGCACACGGCGGAGGAGGGACGTTAACTCCTATAAAATCGTGCTGAAGCAATACAGGCAGAACGTGGGACTCATGACAATGACAACACATCGGCTTCTGTGAATATTTGATCAGGTTGGGTTCCCAGAGCATGGTCTGGAATTTTCAGGCAGGCTGTGGTTTGGGCTTGCAAATAACGAACATGCAGGGATGAAGTGGCCTCCCAGACCTGGGAATCCATTCCACCTGCAATTTCTGGTGCAACTTGGAGCAGATGGTGGGCCAGCTAAAGGGACCAAGGGGCTCTTGAGGAAGCGACACTAATCACCCACCACCTCCAGCCCCGGCCCTCTCCCCAGCCTCCATCCCCACCGCCCGCGATCTGAGATAGCTCCATTAACAAAGGCCAAAAGCCACTTAGTCTAAGAGGAAAGAGCTGAAATAGTGGGAACCAGTCCCCAAGCCCCAAGCTGTCTCCCAGCCACTCTCAGGAGCAGCTCGGATTTCCGGCCCAGTGAATGGCGCAAGCTGAGGCCTCTCCAAGCAGATTCCATTACACTCCTGCCATGCCTGTCTAGGCCAGGGACACAGCGGGAGGAGGTCAGATTTTGGCTTGTTGGTGACCCCAAAGTGAGGGCCTGTCTACGAGCCCTGACGGTGTCTCCTGCTGCATCCAGACTTATTGCTGCTACCTGGACCTCTGCTTACGAGGGAGGCCATGGAGATAGGCGGATTTGGTTTGAATCCTAGGTCTGCCACTTGCTAGCTCGGGGACTTGAGCAAATCACTCAGCCTCTCTGAGCCTCAGCTTTCTGATCTTTAGTGTGGAGATAACAGGAGTACCCAGCTCTTGCACTTATTAGGAGACACAGTGAGGTAAGCCATACAAGATATTGTGCTCAGCGCTCGGCTCATACTAAGTGTTTACTGAATATTAGCTACTTCTCTAATTTATTATCATTGCTGCTGCTTAGGGCACATTCCCAGGAAACAGAATTTTGTGCTGTATTGGCCGGGGTCATCTTTGTTAGATTCAAATGGAACAATGAGATAGTTTGGTGTCCAGCCATTTTTTAGGGATGACTTTGGGGCCCAGATAAGCCACTTCCCCCATGTCACACAGTTAGCTGGTGGCCGCAAAGCTGAGCCTGAATCCAGTCTTTTGAGTCACATCCTCCTCCTCCTCCTCCTCCTCGTCCTCCTCCTCCTTCTCGTCCTATCCGGTGTGTGAAGTGTTTTCACGTGTATGTGTCCCCACCACGCCAGGCTGCTGCAACCCACATGCAGAACAGAGAGAACGGGGTCTGCGCGGCCAGGTGTGCCTTTGTGCTCTGCTGCAGTGCATCCTGGGAAGCTCCTCTGAGCCCTGGGAAGCCTGGGCAATTAGCATCCTTCTGGCAGCTTTTTAACCTCCAAAGGAAGTCAGCACAGGCACCTCTCTGAGAGTTTAAGTTTGCCCTTTAATTTCAGCTCCAAACCTCAGCAATATCTTTGTTCTTCGCTCCCTCCATTTCAACAGAGAGCTGGAGAAACGTATCTGTCTCTGGGTGATGTGTTGTGTGTGTGTGTGTGTGTGTGTGTGTGTGTGAGTGTGAGAAAGTTAGAGCAAGTGCTCATGGTGCGGGGGTTTTCCCCTCACAGGGAAGAGAAAAGAACAAGCTAGGTTTTTAAAAATCGCGCTCCAGGCACTGAGCTTGGTGCTAAGACATAAAGGTCACCTGTGTTGTTATGAATTTTTTTATGAACCTGAACTGAATTGTAATCAGACCAAACAGTGTTTTGCCTACAAACAAAACAACAAAACCCTGAAACTATAAGGCAAGAGACACAGGGTAAGGTCGGGGAGGGGTATAGGAGACTCAGGCTTTAAACCCAGACAGACCAGAGTTCAAGTCCCAGCTCTGCCATGCATTGGCCCCGAGACCTTTACGACATCACTGAGCACCTCTGGGCTTCTGTCTTCTCGTCTGTAAAACAGGGACAATACCAGCCACCTCATAAGCTTTTTCTCAGATGTAAAATGTATGCAAAATACTTGACACAGGAGATGCACAATCAATAAGAGCTGCCACTAGCTGTGACTGTCACCGTGGGATGACACCGCCCAGTGGCATTTAAGGCACAATCCCTGGATGGTTCTGGTACTGAGGAGAGTCCTGAGAAAGCACTGGACCCTTCCACTCCATTTTCCAGATAAGGAAACTGAGGCTCAGAGAGGTGAATTAGAATAGACATAGGAAAATAAAAAGCTGGAAATGTCCTAGAAAGTCCGTTCTCGAGCTCTTTCAGGCCTTGGGAGGGACAGATAGTATGGTCAGGATTTTCGAGACTTATTTGCAAGGCCAGGACCCACAGCCTCGACCCCGCTGATATCAGCGCCTATCATCGCCGCGGCCAGCTGTGCCACCTGGTCCACCAGCGGATTTCTGGCAGAGCAACCCAGGGGCGGCCGGTCCTGTCCTCAAGGCTGTGGGCCGACTGGCTGGCCGGCAGAGGTGTCCTTGGGCCGGGTTTCTTGCTGTGAAATGAGAATAATGTCTCCTTCCCAGGCTTGCGGTGAAGACAAGCACGTGTGGACCAGGAGTCACTGTCTGTGCGCAGGGCTGGGCTGAGAGCCTCTCACACGTCCGTGCCTTGGATTCCCTGCAGCCTCCGCAGACAGAGCTCTCGCACCCGTCATCCGACAGACATGGAAACTGAGGCTTGTGGAGGTGACGTGAGCCACTCAAGGTCGCACAGCTGCTGTGTGGATGGAAGGGTGGGGCCTTGACCTTGGTCTGTCTGGCGGCCTGCAGATTTCCGTGCTCTCAGCTGTGCTGCTGCTCTGCCTGGTGTGCCCTCTGTGCGTGGCCGCCACAACCAGCCGCAGCTCATAGACCAGGACAGAGAGGACAGCTCTGCCACCCGAGAAGGAAAGGACAGGACGGACACTGCAGGGCAGACTCTAGGACCCAGTTGTTTGGGTTGTGGCAGATCACTCTCCCCAGCACCTCTGCATGGAAGGGGAGGCCGGGAACAGAAGGGCAGTTTCTTGCCTCTTACTGTAGTCTGCCCAGGCCGCCCTGACAAAGTGCCACAGACCCGGTGGCTAAACAGCAGACATTGCCTCTCGGTCCTGGAGGCTGGAAGCCCGAGATCAAGGTGCCCGCAGGCTTGGCTTCCCCTGGGTCTTCTCTCCTTGGCTTCTAGATGGCTGCCATCCCACTGTGTCTCCCTGTGCTCACATGGTCTTCCCTGTGTGTGTCTGGGTCCTCACTTCCTCTCTGTAGGACACCAGTCACGCTGGATTAGGACCCACCCTAATGACTTCACTTAACTATTTAATCTCTTTAAAGATCCAATGCAGTCACATTCTGAGGGACTAGGGGTTATGAGTTTGGGGGTCACACGATTCAGCCTGTAACACCTCCCCTGACCATGAGGGGTCAGGGTGCCTTTCTGGGCCCAGGCCCCCGGTAGCTTCTGTGGCTGGTCACAGACTGGCTTCTTTGGCTCTCCAGCCAGGGAGGGCTCTGCTCAAGTGTCATCTCCTCGAAGAGGCCTTTCCTGACTGTCCTGTCTAAAGAGCCCCCTTCCCCTACCCCACAGATTCTCCTCACTGTGTTTATCATCACCAGCACTTGCTGTGTATTACTCGCTTGCGTATTGCCCCTCTCCCACTGAAATGTCAGCTCCATGAAGACGGAAATTCTATTTTGTCCAAACTTTATTCCCAGCACTTAAAATATCACCTGGATTTCAGGTTGGGTGGAGAAGGGGGGAGGAGGGGTTGTTGAATAGGCAGAGCACAGGGGATTTTTAGAACAGTGAAACTACTCGTATGACACTGTAATGGTGGAGACATGCCACTGTGTCTTTGTTCAAAAACCATAGAATGGGACTGGGCACGGTGGCTCATGCCAATAATCCCAGTGCTTTGGGAGGCTGAGGAGGGAGGATTGCTTGAGCCCCAGAGTTCAGGACCAGCCTGGGCAACATAGCAAGACCCCATCTCTACAGAAAAATTTAAAAATTAGCAGAGTGTGGTGCCACGCACCTGTGGTCCCAGTTACTCAGGAGCCTGAGACAGGAGGATCGATTGAGCCCAGGAGTTGAAGGTTGCAGTGAGCTATGATGATGCCACTGTACTCCAGCATGGGTGACAGAGCAAGACCCTGTCTTAAAAAAATAAAAAACCCACAGAATGTACAACACAAAAAGTGAAATCTTAATGCAAACTATAGACTATAGCTGATAATAATGCATCAGTATTGGCTCATCAATTGTAACGAATGCACCACACGAATGCAAGATGTTACTAATCGGGGAAACAGAGTGAGGGGTTAGAAAGTATATTGAGAGCTCTCTGTACTTTCTGTTCATTTTTCTGCAAATCTTAAACTGTTTAAAAAAAAAAAGTCTACTAGCTTAAAAAAAAGCTCTGAGCACATAGCAGGCACCTAGTAAATACTTACTGATGACTGAAGGAATCAACTGATCAGCCTCAGCTACCAGAGGTTTCCTCCATGCCCTGCACGGCGATGCGAAAATCTAGACGAGGCACGAGGCACAGGCCCTCAGAAGGGTCACAGAACTAGCAGAACAAACCACAAGGTCAATAGTAATTGAAACACAAGGTCAGGGGTAGGCACGATGTGAGCAGTAATTAATTCATTCTAAAGCTACTGTAAATTGCCTGGAGGCAGGCTGTGCTACTGGTCACCTGCAGACAGTTCCCCTCCGCCTCCAAGGCTGCAGGAAGGCCTCCAGTCCATCAAGCAGGAGCAACCTCCAGCCATGGAGGGGCAGGTCCTCAGCGGATGGATCCTGGCTGGGCTGGGGGCCATGACTCTGTGTTCATTATACGCCATCCAGTGGCTTGGCTCCCTTCCCTGTGTCACTTCCCCACTCCCTCACCAAGCTTCCTGGGGTCACCTCCCAAATTAACACCTTGCCCCAGTTCCTTGCCTCAGTGTCTCCTTCTGGGGGGACCCAAATGGAGACACTGCCCACTGTAAAACATGGTACAGAGAAGGCGTTCCATAAATGGTGACCCCTGTTATCATGACTACCATTAATAACAGTGGTGACAAGGATTGTGATGATGAATGACTGAGGCCCCAAGAGGGATGGTCTCTTGCCCAGGTTTACTTCAGAGGGTAGATGGCAGAGAGGCTTCTAGTCTAGGTCTGTCTCACTACAATACCTGTGAGGTCTTACCCACCATACACCTACCCACTCTGGGTTAAAATGCCTGCTGCAGATTCCTAGGGCTCCTGGGAGATGTTATTGGAGATCAGATGATGAGGATGGCTGCAGTAATCCTGGAGAGCTTCCTGGAGGAGGTGGCATTGGAGTCTCACTGGAAAAACAAAGATTCTGGAGTCAGGCTCAGATTTGTGATTGGGTTCTGTAGCTCTGGGCGAGTCACTTTAACTGCCCAGGGCTTCCGTAATCCCATTAGAACATGGGAATAATGGGCCTCCCTTACAGGACTGTTGTGAAGACTCAATGTATTGGTTAAGAGAATAGGTTTTAGTCTGAGATGGCTCTGGGTTCCAGTACCACCACTGACAGGCTTAGAAAAGATTAAATCTCTCTAAGCCAAAGATCTTTCATTTGTGAATGGAAATAATATCAGTTCCCACCAAATGGAATTGTAGGGAGAATTAAATAAGATAACACGTGCAAATTACTTAGCACTGTGCCTGAAACACAGTAAATGCTCACTAAATATTTGGTACTCTTCATCACGATATCAGTGCCAATGGAGTAAACTGGTGAAAACTCTTTTGGATAACAACGTGGCAGATCCAACTAAAAATGTGCATACCTCTGGCCCACCAATGCTCCTTTGGGGAGTTTATCCCATGAATATCTCAAAAGGTGTGTGTAAGAATGCTGACGGGAGTGCTGTTTGTAACAGCAGACACAGGAACCCACTTAAGTGCCCGCCGGGAGGGAACTGGTTACATCGATTGCAGCAGTACCGCAAAGAAAACCGCACAGGTGTTCAAAGGAGAAACGCAGACCTGTGTGCGGGTTTGCAGAAAGATGTCCAAGAGAGATAGGTAAGCTAAAAAACAAGTGGCGGAAGGGTCGTATATATGAACCTGTCTTTTCTTAAAGGCATACACATGTGCTTAGAAATATTCTTAAAAAATCTTAAGAAAATATTAACAGCGATTATTCTAGAGCTGTAGTTCTTGCAGGAGTGATTTTGCCCCTCGCCCTCCACCCCCAACCCCAGGGGACACTTGGTAACGTCCAGAGACGTTTTGTGTGTGTGTCATGAATGGCGGCTAGCACCAGCACCTAGTGGCCAGGGCCAGGGGTGCTTCTAACACCCCACGACGCACAGTCTGGACCGGACAACAATTATGCAGCTCAAGATGTCCAGAGGGCAGAGGTCGAGAAACCTCTGGAGAGGTCAGAGCTCTTGAATGTGGGAGAGAAGACATTTTAATATCATGCTTCTCTAGTGTTTGAAGGTGGTTCATTAATAGCAACAACAACAACAAAATATGCCTGCTCTAAACCACAGTGTCATGCATGTGACATGTCAGCATGCAGCACGTGCTCACAAAGTGCTCCCTCCCTGGCTGAATTTGGCTTTCGCATCAACCGAAATGGGCGTGCCGGTGCCTGCTCTGGGTGGCTGCGGGGCTCACCTAAGACGTGATGTGCCACATTGCCGTGTGCCGTCAGGTCCAAGTGAGCCGTGGTCCCTGCGCAGGGGCTGGCGGAGGCAGCCCCGGGGATGAGCCTGGTGCATGTGAGGGCAGCAGAGCGGGAGCGGAAGTGGGAAGGGGTGGCAGCCGCCTGCTGCAGTCTAAGGCCTGGAACCTGCAGCCATCGGAGGCGGGAGGAGGCTGGGGCTCCAAGGGAGCGCCCTGGAAAAATAGCCCGGCTGAGGGCCATCTGCCAGCACCTACTGGGGGATGACGAACACAGGCGTGTCCAGCACAGAACAGAGGGTTCCACGCCGAGGCGTGCCCGGCTGGGGACCACGTAGGTGCACCTGAGACTCCCATCCTGTCTGGGAAAATGTCTGTTTTCCTAAACGGCTGTTTAGGAAAACCTAACATGGGGATCGCTACCTCCATACATGTATTTTACACATATGTTTTCCTATTTAATGCTCACGCCACCCAAGGGTATAGGCACTGTCATTTCACAGGCAGCGAAACAGAGGCTCAGAGAGAAGTAGGGTTCCCGCAACTCCAGAGCTTTGATTTCGGCCCTGACCATCTGACTCTGGCCGCAGCTGTTGGACTTCACTAACCTGCTTGGGGCAACTGTCCCACATCCCCTCCTCTGCACCGGTTATTCTTCTGCTGAAGATCACGGGCCCTAGCTACTTCTCAAAACAGGGACACTTCTGAAAAACACACACTGAGTTTGAACAGCCACATCCTTACTTGGGAAAAAAGGGCCAGAGGTCCCACTGCTAAGGTAGATTTCATTTCCTGTGGCACTGAACCTGACTTTGCTGGTCCCCGACAGTCAGGTCTGCCAGATAAAATTCAGGACAGCCAGTTAAATGTCCCACACAATATCTGGGACATATTTATAGTAAAAAATTACTTGCGGATATCTGAAATTCAAATTAAATTCGGTGTCAGTATTTTTAATTGCTAAATCCAGCAACCCTCCTGTTAAAGCAAGGGGGAGACGAACTGTTTGCTGCAGATTTTGCGTTTGTTCAATCGAAAATCTTGCTCACTCACCACGGGAGCTGGAAGGCCAAGGTGGTCACTGCCTCTGACAGTTCCAGAACATCTCGGGCTCCTGCTTACCCAGAGTGGTTGGGAGGGACTTTTCTGCGATTTCTTTGGCCTGGACACCACAGAGGAGAAGGGGTTGAGAGCAGACAGGGGAAGCTAATGGAGTTCAGGCGTCAGGATGCCTGTTGGGCATAGGCCCCATCTAAAGCCCTATCGTATGTTTGTAAGTGTGGGATGCTCTTTCTTAAAGAGGGGCTGTGTGTCACCTGGGCTCCCGGGTCCACCAAATCTGGTTCAAGCCCTGGCTGAGAGGGTGGCACCCACTCAATTTGGGAGGCAAGCAGTCTCCCAAACTGCCACGTGCCCAGCCAGGAGCACTCTCAGGCTCACACTGACACCCCGGGCTAGGGCCCCCTGCAGGCATTCCACCAAGGAGGACAGAGCAGTGCAGCCACACCTCCAGTGCCACCCTGCTGGGAAGTGGCAACAAAAGGATTTGAACCTGGGTTGAGTTCCCTCTGCTGCGAAGTCATCACTGATGTCACAGTGCTGGTGAGAAGGAGAAAGTCTGCTCCCTGAGGGTCCCTGCTGGCCCACGCACTGCAGGAAGGGGCTGACCCCTCCGGGAGAGCCGGGGCCCTCACCAAGGCCAGAGCAAAAGAGGGTTCTGGGAGCAGAAATGAAAATTTCAGAATTATGCTCAACAACTAAAAATATCATCAAGCACCAATTTGGTGCCAGGCACGGTTGCTAAGAGACTCCACAAGCATCATCTCGTTTAGTCCTCACAGCAGCCCTGTGGCATCAGTGTGGTCGTGAGCTGCATTGTGCAGATGAGAGGACCGAGGCTCATAGAGATAACGTGTGCCCAGAACACCCTGTGGGTAAATGGGGCAGGGAGCTGGAGCCAGGCTTTCTGAGTGGAGGGAGGCGGCTGGGGACTCAGCAGAGAGGCTGTATGGGGCTCCTGCGTGGGCAGGTCAGGGACTGTTGTATTAGTTTTCCACTCTGCTGTAAGAGAGTACTACAAGCTTAGTGGCTTAAAACAACACAAATTTGTTATCTTGCAGCTCTGAAGGTCAGAAGTCCAAAATAGGTCTCCCTGGGCTAAAATCAATGTGTCAGCAGGGTTGTGTTCCTTCTGGAGGCTTTAGGGGAGAGCCATTCCCTTGCCTTTCCCGGTTTTTAAAAGCCACCTACACACTTCGGCTCACAGCCGTCTCCAAAGCCAGCAGCGTAACATCTTCCCATCTCTGGTTCTCACTTTCTGCCTTCCATTTTTTTAAGGACCCTTATAATTACCTTGGGCTCACCCAACTGATTCAGGATAACCCCCATGGCAAGATCCTTAACTTTACATCATAAAGTCCCTTTTGCTACGTAAGGCAACATAGTCACAGGTTTTGGAGATCAGGACATGGATGTCTTTGGAGGGGGCATTGTAATGGCTACCACGGCTGCCCCGGCCTTCAGGGGGCTTTGCCTCCGTCCTGGGGGTGAGGGGTGAAGTCATCGGGCTGGATTTGGGGGTGGGGGTGGGGCTGGGCTGGTGGGTGAAGGGAGGCCATGGAAACAGGTGTCCCTGATGTGGGACCACAAAAGGGATTGTGGGATAGCCTCCCTGAGAGGTCTCTGTCCAAGAATCCGAGGAGGCCACGCTGGGCGCTGCCGTCTTCTGAAGGGTGTTTCCCGCCCACTGACCCAGGCCGGAGGCTACTAGCTGGGCACAGCACCCCTCAGGAGTGTCACCGGGTCTGCGTCACTGGGTGGGAGTAGAGAGGAGGACTGGTACAGAGACCTGGTGGTTCATGCCTAGTCGTGTCAGAAGAGTGTGATCTTTCACCCAAAGTTCCATTCATGTGAGTTTATCTTGCAAATAGACCTATTCATGTGCGAAATAACATGTACAAACTTAATTCCTGCAAGTTTATTTGTAAATTCGAAACAACCTGACCATCCATCACTTGGAGAATGTCTTAGTGGTACAGTGGTACAATGAATGGAGCTCTACGCCATCATCCAAAAGGTGAAGATGTTCTTTGTAAATTGCTATGAAAAAATATCCCAGACTAAAGTTAGGTTCAGGATATTATGTTTAGCATGCTACAATTAGTGCAAAAATGGGCTAAGGGAAGACTATAGATACACATATTATTTAGATATGCACTGCAAGAATATATAAGAAACAGATGGCATTGGCTGCCCCCAGGCAAAGGTGGGTGGGAGAGACACCCACTGTCAGATGGGCGGGAGATTTGTCATGACTGACCCTCTTTCACTTTTAACATGTTGAACCATATGACTGTGTTACCTATCAATACATGCACACCTAAAACATCACTTTAAAAAATCCTTTGAAATCATATGCTCACAGAATATTCGATTGTCTAAGTTGGAAAAACTTTAGCCATTTGATCCAAGTTGACTCTGAGTGATGGTCTTGAGCATGAGCTCCTGCCCATGGCCCTTCAAGGGCCAGAGAGTCTCGATGCCCAGGACAGTCACTTCCCTCCTTCTACACCCAGGGCCGGCCAGGCCGCGCATGTGGTGGTTTCCCAGTACACCTTGCTGGCATTCCTCCGGGCCCTTGCACACAATGGTCCCTCTATCTGGGGTACCCTCCCTCTTCTTGCAGCCCTTTCAACAACAATGGGAATGTTCTCCTCTTCTTCCCGAGCACATGGCTGGACTGTGTTTCCCAGGCTCCCTTGTGGTTAGGTGTGACCGAAAGACTGGGTTCAGGCCGATGGCGTGTGAGTGAAGTGTTGCCATATTCAGGCTAAGCCCATTAAAACCTCCCATGCACAGTCCTGCTCTATTTCCCCATCCACTCTCCGAAGAGAGGAGACTTCAAAGATCTGGAGGAAGGTCCAGACAGAAGGAACCTGGGTCCCTGCATGACTGTGTGGAGCAGAGTCCCAGCATCTTTCAGTGGACTGTGACATGAACAAGAAACAAACTTGTATTCACATTAAGCCGCTAAGATTTAGGGTTGTGACAGTAATTGCCCTACCTTGACTAATATTCTGAATAATTCTGATTCATCCTCCAGGCATTGGCTTGAATGTCATTTTGTCTTCTGGGCTGGCCTCTCTGGTTGCCTTAGCTGCCTGAAGGTTGGACAGAACTTAGGTGGACACAACCGTGGGGGTGGCTGGGGCTTGGCCTGCGTTAGGGCCAGAGTAGGACAGACAGACATTCATACCTGATAGAGCACGTGCTGTGTTATCCGGGGCCTATGGCCAGCTTCCTTGTAAAGTTTAGGTTTCTGAAAGGAAGACCATGAGTCCAGTGACAGGGCTGAACCATTCTAGCAGGTTCCTTTCCAAAGACAGAGGCAACGTCTTCTCTGGTGTGATTATAAGAGCCATCCCTAATCTGTACAAGTTGGCTTTTTAAAGGCTTGTTTTATATTGATCGCTATAATTGATCAGTCTTTAAGCAACGTATTTGTTCACTTAACCTTTGCTGAGCCCCTTCTCTGCGGCAGCCCTGGGCTGAGTGTTGAGAGTACCGAGAATAACACCCAGCTGTTTCCCTCACGAGACTGACAGTCTAATGGGGAAATGAGATATATATTATAACCCAAAGTGCTGAGTGCTAGGAAAAGGGTTTTTGTACAGGAGTCTGTGGAGCCCTGAGGAGGAGTCCCATACCTTCCCTGGGGGGTCTGGTCTGAACCTAAAGGAAGAGTAGGAATTATCCTGCAGAAGAGACAGGAGAAGGACACAGCATTTGAAAAGATGGAGAAATGGTGGAATATAGAATATTTGGGGTACAAACTTGACCTAAGGTTAATTCTGCAAATATTAACAAAAATAATTAATCTAATAATACTCTACATTCCTTGACTTCCTACTATATGCCAGGCTTCAGTTAATCCTCATAAGAGCTCTCTAAGGCAGGCATGAATGTTCTGTTTCATGGATGCAGTCATGCTATGGACTGAATTTTGTCTCCTCCTATTCCTATGTTGAAGCCCTAACACCCAATGTGACTGTATTTAGACACAGAGCTTTTAGGAGGTAACTGAGGTTAACTGAGGTCATAAGGGTGGGGTTCTAATCCAGTAGGAGTTGTGGCTTTATAAGATGAGGAAGAGACCCCCCTTGTCTCCCCCCAACCCTGCCCTCCACCTTTCTCGAAGGAAAGGCCATGAGGGGACACAGGGGGAGGCAGCCCTCTGCAAGCTAGGAAGAGAGTCCTCACCAGAGGTCAAACCCTGATGGACCTGACTTTTGGACTTCACAGCCCCCAGGACTGTGAGATAAGAAGTTTCTGTTGTTTAAGCCAGCCAGCCTATGGCATTTGTTATGGCATCCTGAGCTGATAAATTAGCACTATTTTTATTTTCGTTACCGTCATCATCCTCTTACTGGTATTGCAGATGTTTCTTGGCCACCTAACGTCCATCCTGCTCCTTCCCTTTGCCCAAGAGCAGCTGATGCAGGTATCCATCCTCTGTTCCCCCATGCTGCTGTGGGCCCGGGAAGCTGATTTCCCACCCAAAGCTCAAGCGATGTGTCCGATTGGTCAAGGGTCCTTTCCACCCACAAAGCAGTGATTGGACCTGTCTCCTTTTTATCTCCTCCTGGTTCCACCTCATTCCCCAGCCTCTGCATATTGGAGAGCCCAGTACTCAGTCTTTGGACCTCTGCACTCCACTCCTCTAGCTATATTCACTCCCCAGGTGACCACAGCCAGAGTCATGGATTTAATTCCGTCAGTATCAGAGGTTCTCAACCCTGGCTGTACAGTGGAATTACCTGGGGAGCTTTTAAAATGCTCAATGCCTGCCCACGCCCAACCAGTCTATCAGACTCTGAGGACTCAAGCATCTGTAGTTTGTAAAGTTCCCCATGTGAAGCCCGGCTTGGGAACTGCTGCTGGAGGCAGGGGCAGAAGACCCAGAGGTCCCGGGGACCCCAATGGGGGTGGAGGCAGTAGATGTGGGGAGCCAGGGTGCATTCTGGGTGTGTTCTGAAGGTGGAGTGGTCGGGGTCTTCTGAAGAATTGAACGTAAGGTGTGAGAGCAAGAGAGGAATCAAGGATAATGCCCAGGTTTTGGCCTGAAGAACGGGAAGGAAGAAGAGCACACTCACCAAGACGGAGGACCGGAAAGAGAGTAGGTTTGGAATCGGACCGCAGCCAGGTTAAGGTGGAGATGATCATTAAGATTGGTAGGCATCTGAACCGAGACCTGGAGTTGGGAGCTGACATCAAATGTGGATATCAGGGGAGAGCTGGGAGTCAGAGCTGAGGGTGTGGGGTCCTCGACACACACACCCACGGCTGTCAACCCAGCTGAGCTTGAGAATCGCCTTTGGAGCTTTGAAAAATCCCAGCTCCCAGGCCCCACCCCGATCAATTGCATCAGAACCTCTGGGGGTGGGATCTAGGCATCTGCATTTTTTAAAACTTTTCTGGTGATGCTTTTGTGCAGCCAAAATTAAAAACCTCCATTTTAAAACTTAAACAACATTGGGTCATTTCTCCACTCCAAACCCTCCATGAGCTTCCTGTTTAACTGAAAGGAGAAGCCAGAATCCTCATCACAGGCCTCAAGGCTACGCCACATGCCCTTTCCCTTACCTTCTGGACCCCGTCTCCTACATCGTCCTCCTCACCCACCCTGCTTTAGCCATTTGCCTTCCTTGCTGTTCATCAAAAATACCAAGCACACTTCGGCCTCAGGGCCTTTGCACTGGCTGTTCCCACTGTCTGGAAGGCTCTTCCCTCGATGCCCTCACGGCTCACTCCATCACCTCCTTCCACCTCTGCTTAGACCGCCCTGGGTGACAGTGCAGCTGCCCCCGCTTGCACTCCCCATCTCCCTTCTCTGCTTTATTCTTCTCCATAGCACTTATGACATCTAAAATATTGCACATCTTACTTGTTCCTTTGCTTTTGCCTGTATCCTCCTACTAGAATATAAGTTGATTTTTGGAGCTTTCATTTATTTTGTTCGTTGCTATGCTGCATGCAGTAGATACTTAATAAATATTTATTGAAGGAAAGAATATGTGAGCCCACCCTTCAGCAGCAGGGGCTGATTTAGGAATGAGCATGTGACCCAATTTAGGCTAGTGAGATGCAAGGGAGGCTGACTGGAGACTTCTAGAAAAGCCTGAGGAAGAGATGGTGTGTGGGTGTGTCGGCTGCAATGCCACGGCCAGCACCGCCCGTGGGTGCGGGCATGGGACACCAGCAGGGTGGGACCGAAGGACAGGCGGACACGGGATGCAGCCGATTCTCAGCTTCCATTTCCTTGTTTAAGCCAGTTGGAGACTTTTTACTTCCTTGTTTTGTTTTTATTTTTAAGATTGTCTGGAAGGTAGTTGTAGTGTTTTTAAAACAAATTAAAAGTCTCCAGGTGCAACTCAGCTTTCTCTCAGGACACTTAAAGGCTTCCTTTCTGACCGAGCACCAACTTCAGAGCTAGCTCTGGAAGCTGAGAAGTCAAGGAGCGAGTTCCAGCTCTGCCATGCACTTGCAAGTCTGTTTCCCACGCTGGGCCTCAGTTTCCCCATTTCTGAAGCCTGAATGGCTTGTTTTGTGCCTTTCCCCATTTTCTGCTGCTCACAGAGCAGGCAACTGGACCGTGCTTGCCAAGTGGACCCCTGGCCAAGGGAACCGGATAAACATGGTGCCCACCGTTCTCCTCAGTGCACGACGCCTGCCGATTTCGTCCAGGGGTAACTGTGCCCAGGAAAGACGGCAGTGCAGGAGCAGGAACGGGAGGTGCGGGAGGGGTCTCGGCTCAACTGTGGAAGGCACTGGAGGGCCTGGGAGGGAGATGGGATGTGGCATCGCGTTTCACCGGAGTCTATCCACTCACTTAACAAACGCCTGCCGCGCGCCCACCGTGGTGGGCGCCCCCAGAGGGCCCGGCTGCGGGCTGATGATGATGTCAGTGTGGTTAGTACTTACCGTGCGCCAGCACTTTCTATGCATCTCACTCTGTCGTCACAGTGCCCCCACAGGGCAGCTACCATCATTGTCTGTTTTGTGTTTAAGGAAATGGGGGCCCAGAGAGGGTAAGAAATGTGCTCTGGGTGTCACAGAGTGAGAAAGTGGCACAGCCGAGGTTTGAACCCACGCTGTCAACTCCTGACTCCTGAGCCGTGCTTGTGAGTACCTCCCAATAGCACCTGCCACGGAAATCCGACCCTGTCCACCCCCGGACACGGGCTTGCGCACTCTCTCGGCAGCCACTGTGTGCTCGGCCCTGTGCTGGGAGCTGGGGAACAGCCAGGAATCAGGCCCTCCCGGGCTCAGGGAGGGGCTCCGAGGTCTCAGTACAGGCCCCAGCGGTACAGGTGGACTTGAGGAGACCCGCCGTCTGACGGCTTGGTACCAAGCATGGAGTTCCGCCACTCGCTGTCCACGCGGAGGGGTTTTGGAGCTCACTGCAGCAGCTGTGCCCGGCTCCTTCCCCGGGCGCCTCTCGTGCTCTCTTGGAAACACTCCAGCTCACAGACAGCTGTGACTGTAGTCCAGGCCCTTTCCTCTTCAGGGTGGAGCCGGCACGTGTCACCAGTCCCTGCTGTCACCAACTGGGGCCTCCCCAAGAGGACAGAAGCCATGACCAACCTTAGCTGGGCCTCCACATTCCTCAGACCGTATGTTTCTTCTCCCAGCCCAGGGCCGGGGGCTTTATGAAGCCTTCTGTGCTGCAGCAGAGAGAGGTTAAGAGACTGGCCTGAGGTCACTCAGCAGGTCCCCGGGGCAGATGGGTCTAGAATTCACCCTTTGTCTCCAGTTTCTGTCCACGATCCTCCGTCCCAGGTGGTCTCTTGCTAGAAAAAGTACATCCTTCCTTCAATTCCTGAAGTTTTAACTCAGCCTGGGCTCGAATAAAGAAATATTTGGTGAAAAGAACAAGGTTTTCTTGGACCTCTCTGTGTTTTTCTCTTATTAATGTTTAATCTTCCCTGTAATCATCCACCCATCCACTTATTTGTTTCATGCAGTCATTTGGTCATTCGACTAAAGAATACAAAGCAGCTGCTCTGTGAGTTACCAGGAAGCAGAGGCCCAGTCTTCCATGAGCTCACAGCCTCACCAAGGGCCACGGCCCAGTGGGGGGCAGTGAGAACAGTTACAATAGTTACCACACGATGTGATTGGCTTGTATCAAAAGCATAAGCAAATTACTACTGAAGTACAGGTGACCAAGTATAATAACTAACTACCAGGAGAGTGAGGGAAGGCTTTACAGAGGAGGTGACATTTGAGCGGGACCTTGGAGAGCCAATCGTTTGCTAAGCAAACCATGCAGGAGATTGATCTTCTGGGTGGAGGGACCTACGTGGTCAAAAACACAGCCGTATGCAAGATCTATTTAGGAGGAGATGGGGCAGAACCAGCTAAAGGAACTAACAACAGCTGTCATTTATCGTTTGCAATAGTGCGTCCAAGTGTTTGGCCTCCATTTAATCCTCACAACAAGCTTCTGAAGTGTCATTTTCCCCATTTTACAGATGGAGAATTTGAGGCTCAGAGTAGGGAAGCCACTTGCCAAAGGCTGTACAGCTAGTAAGAGGAAAAGCCAGGATTCAGACCAGATTCCATGATATTTGTCCCCTCCACTCCTCCCTCTCAGGCTGAAATGTTAGGGTGAGGAGAGTCATGCCAAGAAACTCCAACCTGTCTCAGAATCTGCAATGAGGCGGCCCGGCAGCCTGGTGGAGGACATTTCCAAGTTCTCGTCTAGGTTCCTTTCCTTGCCCTCCCTGCCAGGACTGAAGTCTTGGGCCCTGGCGTGGCAGGAGCCACCTCTGTAATCCCTCTCTCCATCCATCCATGTCACGTGGGCCTCGTCTCAGCCGATCCCAAGTTAAAGAGGGCCCTGGGGAGAGCAGACATTGCCTCACTTCCGTGGATGTCCCTGTGCACGGGGATGACACTTTGTTGACAAGCAAAGGGGCCTCCACAAACGCAGAGGAGCAGGGGCGCTGATGGGCACATTCTCCGGAGCCAGGCAGGGCGTAATTACAGGCCGGCTCTGTAATGAGAAGCGCGGGCTGCTGTGGGTGGAGAGGGCAGTCAGCGCTTGGGCCGCAGGAGGGCTCCGGTGGGGCCACCAGCTCAGCGTCTAGCTGTCTCCAGACCACACACGTGCTGGCCCTAGAGGAGTGAGGGGGAGACGGGACAGAAAAGCATGGCGCACGCTGGCCGAGCACCAGAGCTCAGCTGGGACCCTACCTCCGTCTCTCATACAGTTCTGGGAGAAGCAGGCGTAATTCGCTCTCTTTCACAGAGGGGAAAACAGAGGCTTCCAGAAGTGAAGCAAAGTGCTCAAAGTTCACACACCTAAGAACGGTGGAGGGGGATTCACACTCAGGTCTGGGGGAATCGGAAGCCTGTTTTCCTGCCAGGGGAGATGAAGGGAGAGGTGGGGCCTTCCTGGAGCTGAGAGAGAGATCAGGAGAAACAGAAAGTGGCCCAACCAGCTGTGGGGGTGGGGGGACCAATATATGCAGAACGGGAACCTGAGGCTTTATTTAGGATATTAAAGCACAGGGTCATGTCAGAAATCTGAGTGGCTTAGGGACATCAGGAGTATGAATTCGGGCTCTTGATTTTGCCTTATTTCTTTTTTGTCTTCCTTTGCTTCTCTTTGAGGTCTAAATCCCTAGGAAAATGAACCACCCCTGGCCCTCTGCACCAGGCTGTGTCTCAGATCACCTCCCTCAGACAATCCTCAGAAAACCTCTCCCCATGCGTCTTTCTCCTTGGAATATCCAGGTGGTTCCCTAGGAAGAGAGCCGTGCTTTTTCACCTGGGCTTTGGGGCCTGCAGAAGAGATGGCAGTCAGCAGTGGCTTGGATACATCCGTGTGGGCCGAGAAGCTATGACTAACCTCCTTGAGCAACTGCTGGGGCCCTTGTGCCGCAGAAGGAGCTGCCACCATGGCAGGCTAAGCATTCTCAGCCCCTCTCAGCAGCATCACCTGCTTCTGATTCACCGTGGGGCCTGCCCAGGGGACTGTGGGTGCAGCTGCCCCTCCTGTGTTCATGTCACGGCCTCTGCCCCAAGCCCTGGCTGGAGTCCAGGTCTCCCAGCCTGGCAGGAGCCCCCACATTGCATTCTCAGCATGCTTTAGGACTCACGAGGAGGCTTCCTGCTTGCAAAATGCCCACTCACAAACAGACAGCACTTTACTGTGTCCGAAGCAGGTGAGCAAAGTTTAGAGCATGACACGCTGAGTTTCAAATCCTGCCCTTGCCACTTAGTAGCTACTTGAACTTGGGTGTTTGCTGTCCCCACTGGGAGCCTACATTTCCTCATTTGTAAATTGGAAGTGACCACCAGCCCTCACTGTTTATAAGCTGGGTAAGACCTGGGGCTCTCCCTCCAAACCCTGACTCTGTTGATGCCAGCAGTGCCAACTTGGGTGCCTTATTTGGCCTCTCTAAACCTCAGTTTCCTCATCTATGAAATGGGGATAGCAATCCTATCCAATTCACAATATTGTGGTGATGATAAAACGAGATGATCCAGGTGCCACCCGAAGTGCTCGGACAGCCATGCAGCAGCTCTCCACCCAGCATCTGGCACGGCCTGGAGCTGCAAAGACCCTGAAGACCTCAAGCTATTGATCTTTTACTCTTTTCTAAGAACACGGGCCATCCAAGTAGTTTTCTTTCATCATCTACGAATGAGGAAAGATGTTGTCACATTAGCTCCCAAATAGCTCTCTCTCCAAAATGGGAAATTTCCAGTGACAGTAGCTAAGGAAACCTAGACCCACCGGACAGGGCTCTCTGCCAGTGTCTTGAAGGTACAGGAGTTGACTAACTAACAGCTCTGCAAATGTCACCTAGCAGGTCTTCCCCACCCCAGGGGAGGCTGGCAAGGGCAATGGTCACCACCACTTCAGCAGAGAGGGGCTCTTGCGATGTACTGGCAGATTGGCTGTAGGGTGGGCACCCCAGGGACACAGGGTGGCATCGAGGGGCCAGGAGAACGTTGGTGTTAACAGAGACTGGAAAAGACCCCGTGTGTTTTGTTCGTAGAGTCTCTGACTGTATCTGGTCAGCCCGTGGCCGCTTTTGCCTTGCTGTGAAGGCAGAAGCAGCTGGCGTTGCCATGGTGACTAGGCAGCATCAACTGCCAGCTCACCTCTGAATTTTCTACAACAACAGCAAAGCCTCTGAAAACGTGTTTGCAAAGTGAGAGCCACGAGCAGAAAATGATGCCAGGGAACTGCGGGGAGCTGATAAGGAAGGTGGTCATATTTCCTACCTCCTTGGTTAACCACGAATTTAGCAAAAAGGCACAGGACTAACCCAGCTTCGAGCCCGAGAGAAAGAAACGTTGGCAAGACTTGCGTGTGTTGAGGTGGAGAGGACAGGGACCACTGTTCCCGTACGTACAGACGCACCGCCAGCCGTGATCTGTCTGGCTCTGGCTCAGGTGCTGGGACGTGGGAAGAAAGAAGGGACCTGCCGTCAGCAAGATGGGAGTCCCTGGGACGCGGAGTGGGAGGGCTTCGTGGAAGGGAGGTCTTCAGCAGATTAAAATAAAATAAAAATTCCGGCTCCCGGAAGGTTTGTCGAGCGCTTTTTGCGTGGGCTCGTACCCGGCAACAGGAAGGTGGCTCCGTATTTATCATCGCACCCACCTGGCCATGGCCCCCGTCTCGCCTCGCCACTGCCCAGGCAGCCGCACAATTCATTTAACATCTCTAGCAGCCACATTGGTAAAAGTAAGATAAAAGGTAAAATTCATTTTAATCATGTATCTTATTTAATCTAATACATGTAAAAGTTTATCATTTCAACATGGAATCAGTATACAAATGATTAATGTGATGTGTTATATGCTTTTTTTCCCTAAATCTCAGAAATCTCATGTGTCTTTTATCTTTACAGCACATCTCAGTGTGGACCTGCACATCTAAAGTGCTCCGTGGCCACATGTAGCGAGTGGCTGCCAGACTGGGTGCCGTGGCTCTGGACGTTGGAGGCCGAGGCGTGTCTGGGTGATGCGCTTTGCTTCCGGCCAGCCAGCCATACGCTCCAGAGGAATCCAGCGCGGGACTGAGCCTGCGGGCAGGGGCTTGGGCAGCAAGTGTGGTCCTGGCAAGGAGGGCTGCTTCAGGGGTTTATCCATCTCCGTGGACGTTTTGGGCCAGATGATTCTTGTCATAGGCAGCTATGCACTGTTGAATGTCTACAGCATCCTTGGTTTCTACCCACTAGATACCATTAGCATCCCCCGAATCCTTACAACCAAAAATGTCTCCAGACATTGCCAAGATGTCCCCTGGCCCACTCCCACTTTGAGATCACTGTACCAGGGTCAGACAGAGAGGAGTGGGGTGGACAGGGTAGGTGTGGTGTTGGCACATGTAACCAAAGGGTGGGAAAGGTAGGGATGAAGCTAGGCCTCAAGGACAAGTGGAATCTGCTATGAGAATATTACCAGAACATTCTCTCTTCATTGCTTATTGCTGCTTCTCCATCAAGCTCATTCTACTCTGAGGCTGAGGCTGGAACCAGGGCTCTAATGGGCCCCAAGCTCACAGGTCTCAGGTGTACCACAGCAAGGGACTCTCTGCCTCCTTCCCATTAGTATTCATTTTAAAACTCTCAGGGCAGGACTTTGATTGGCCCAGCCTGGGTCACATGGTCACTCCTGGGCCAGAGGGAGGCAGGATCCCTGGACCATGGGGTAGGAGCAGGAGGAGCTTGGGTGAAGAGGCGAAGGGCTGGGAAGATAAAGCAACAGCCATCCCCTTGGCAGCAGCAGAAGGCCCAGGACTCAGGAGAGGGAGGATTGTGTGGGACACAGCATTAGACTGACTTTCCTCCTCACAGGTGTACTAGGTGAGATGGAGCAGGCCACGAGCTCGAACTCCACGATGAGATTGGCTACAGGTCTCCCATAAGCCTTAAGCTTTCGGATGGCAACAATCTCATTTTCTCTTCCTTTGTACTCTCCTTAGCATGGAGCAGGGCACTGGGAAGTTAGTAGGTGTGGTGGTTAATTTTCTGTGTCGATGTAGAGCGTGTTTTGGATGAGATGAACATTAACTCGGTGAACTTAGAGTAAGCAGACTGCCCTCCATAATGTGGGCCTCCTCCAGTCAGCTGAAGACCTGAATGGAACAGAAAGGCCGGCCTCTGAACAAGAGGGAATTCTCCTGCAGATACCTCGGACGTCCTCTGCACCGTCAGCTCTCCTGGGCCTCTAGCCTGCACTGCAGCTTTTGGACTTGCCGGCCTCCTTAATCATGTGAGCCCATTCCTTAAAGTAAATCTCTCTCTATATGTATATATGCACACCCTGTTGGTTCTGTCTCTCTGCAGAACCCTGATTAATACAGCAGATTTTCATTAGCTACTTCTTGGATGAGTAGGAGAAAAATGAATTTATGTTTTCTGTAAGGAAGAAATGCAGTGTTTAGGAAGGAAAGTGGCAAGCTCAAAACGGCATTTGGTGAGGATCCTTCTTGCTATAAGACATTGGAGATGCTGGAATGTTGATACCAGAGGGAAAGATGGCTTTACATCAGACCCCCGTAAAGCAGATTGCCCTTCATAATGTGGGTGGCCCTGGGTGAGCGAGGTGGGGGTGAGGGTCTGACTCTTAGAGCAACTCTAACTAGAACCAGCTGGAACTGGCCGCATGGGGGGAGCACAGGAGGTGGCAGAGAAGCAGGCAGCTAAGCAGCTGGGCTGTGGCTCTGGGGAACACAAACAGGAACAGCCCATAGAGGGGGAAGGTTCCGGTGAACAACGATAAATTCCTAATGGGATCCTGCCTGATTGTACTTAGTCGCTGGGCACCTGGGGGGACATGGGCCGATTACACCAAGGAACATGGAACCTGAGATAAGCGGGGGAGTCCTAAAGGAAGCTCTGAGAGAGACAGGCTCCCCTGAGAGGGGAGCAGAGGCCTGGATACATGCCTGGGGCTCCAGCCCTGGGAGGTGAGAGACGGAGCCAGCAAGGGGAAAGAAAGGGGTTGGGTGGGCAGTGTCGTGTAGGGCCCACCAAGGAGCAGAGGCTCATTCTTAAGAAACCCCATCTGCTCAGGGGGGCACGGAGTGCAGTGAACTGAGCCTGAGCTCCTTGACCTTGGCTGATGACTTCACTGCTCTAAGCTGAAGCTTTTTATCTGTAAATTGTGGGTAATAATTGCCACCCCACAATCACTGTAAAGATCACATGAGATTATAGTTGCTAAGCATGAGGCACTTAGCAGGTGCTTAATAAACAGCTTAATTAACCTCTTAATAAACCACCAGGCATGGTGGTGTGCTCCTGTAGTCGCAGCTACTTGGGAGGCTGGGGCAGGAGGATTGCTTGAGCCCAGGGGTTTGAGGTTGCTGTGAGCTATGCTGATGCCATTGCACTCTAGCCAGGGCAACAGAGCAAGACCCTGTCTCAAAAAAAAAAAAAAAAAAAAAAAGCAGATAATGACAATACCAACCACACAGGGTTGTTGTGCAGACTACATGGGATAATACAGGTAAAACTTGGTACATGGTGAGTGCTGAATGAATGTGACTCATTTTGAGATGACGTAGGGAGGACTTAAATGAATGACAACAGCCACCACTTATCAGGCACATGAGGTGATCCCAGCCCCTTCTCTGCATTCTTCCCGATGACCCTCGCCACCTGCCTGGGAGACAGGGTTATTATTCCCTGTGACTGACAGATGGGGAAGTTAAGGGATGAGAGAGGAAGGGAGCACCAAGGTCACACAGCTGAATGACAGAGCCCAGAGGCCACTCGGAGTGCCGCGCCCTTTCCTGTCCTCAACACCCTTTGGAATGTTGAAGGGGAACCTGCCCCTGCCAGCCAGGCCAGGCCAGCTCGTGAGAAGTTGAGAGCAGAGGGAGAGGAGGCGGGCAGGGGAGCAGAAACTATCGCTGGTCTGACCCTGGGAGGGGTCACTCTACGCCACTCTTGTCCCATTTCACAGACGAGGAAGGAACATGAGGCTCGGCCGAGTGGAGGGTCCCGGCCAAGAGCACCCAGCCCATGTGCACTGAGCGAGGAGCAGAGCCCGATCTGACTCTGAACTCACCGAATGTGAGGTCTTGCCTCTGCCCAGGGCACCATGGAGCAGGAGTAGCAGGCGGACGGGGAGTGGGCAGGGAGGGTACTGTCTCCGTTCCACAGGAATCTGAAGAAGTGCCTGGAGCATTCAGGGGACCAGGATGCTGCTAAGTGGATTTCTGAATCCCACGTGGATTGTGGCAAGCGTTGGCTCGCTCCCAGGAGAGAAAGGAGTCACTGGACAGAGCTGGGATACACTAAGCCCTTGGGTCCATGATGAGCCCCCTGCACACTGGTTAGAACTTCGCACTTTCAGGTCCGAATTACACCGTCTGCTCTCTTCTCCCAGTGCGGTGCTGGCTCCTAGAGGAAGGAACTCTGTGTCTGTATCCTTGGCAATTTATACCGCTGGCATGAAGCATTTGAACTCACATCCCATCCTCTGCTCCACACACACCCCCTGTTGCTCAGTGTCCCCATACCCTTTGTTTTCCCTCAAAGAACATGTCCCTACGTGACATCAGGTATTGGTTTACCTGTTGGTTTATTGTCTGTCTCCAACACGTATGCAAGAATGTGAGCTGCATGATGAGAAACAGTCAGTCTGTCTTGCACATGGCTGGGAGCACCTAGTAGAGTTCTGGCACATGGGAGGTACTCCATAAATACTTACCGAATAAATGAATGAATAGTAGGCACTCAATATGGTTTTCTAAAATCAGTGATTGAGCGGGCACCGTATGCTCAGCAGTTACACGTGTTATTGCATTTAATCCTCCTGAGCAGCTTTTGAGGAAAGAATGGCCTGTTCTTTACACATCAGTCGAGAGAAGAGGAGTGACTTGCCCATGGTCACATGTCCAGCTGGTGACAGAAGTGGGATACAAGTCCGGTTCTGCCTGACTTCAAAGCTTGTGTTTATTCTACTTCTCCCGACTGCCTCTAAGATAAAGGGGAAATCAGGAGCGCAGAATGCTCACTTCCCCAGGGGAATGTGTAGCCTCATTTCCTGGGTAGGGATAGCTCACAAGATTCATGATCTGGTCACCAGAGGAAAGGGACCACCCAGGCTGACTTAAAGAAAATGCCCAGCGGCACCTGTTCAGCGACGGCCTCTAAGCTGTGGATGAGGAAACTGACCTCATCTGGGAAGGCCTGGTCATAGCCCTGCTGCTGTCAGTTGTTGGTTTCACAGAGGCTCAGAGGTGAGTTGACTTGCCCAAGGCCACATAGCCGGCTCCAGGGAGAGAGGTAGGTGGAGATCTGATCTCAGCTCTGCTAGGTTCCAAAGCCTGTGTTTGTCCCAAGCTGTTTCTCTTTATGTTTCATGCATGCATTGGCAAGTTCTGGAGTGAAATTGCAAAGCCATCCCATATGCATCTGGTCTAATCCCATTCCTACAGGATTTTGCTCTCAGATCCTTGGCAGCTAATTTCAACTTCAGTGTGAATCTTCTCAGTGCTTGTTGAGTTTTAATAAGAGCCTCCAGAGACTGAAACACCCTGGGGGTTTGATCAAATAAATCTCTGAGGAAAATTCCAGCATTTGGGCCCAAAGGTTGGGTGCAGTTGATAACACAATCCTGTCTGCCCAGCACCACTTCCTTGTCCTGGAAATTACTCTGCCCCCACTCCAACCACTGCCTCTAGCTGAGGAGGCCACATCTTATATGACCCTGCTCTCCAATCACTGACGATTGGTCCAAACTGAGCCAATCATGGCACTTCCTATCTCAAGCACAGTTTTGATTGGTCCAAACCAGACCAATCAGAGACCTTCTGCGATATTGGGATATAGTAAGAAATATATTAATAACATATATATTTGGTCTTCCTCCTCACTTCCTGGCATGGAGCTCCTAAAACTCTTGTAGTTTCCCAGGTGATAGGGGTGATAGGAGCATCTTTTGTTATACACATATTTGGTCTTAGTCCTTGGTTCTAGACACAAGAGACTCTATAGCTTGGTGAAAAAGTAACTGCGGTTTCAGACCATGAATTTTAAATCATTGTAACTAGGCTCAAACACATCTTTGTTTATCAAAATAGGAACCATTACACTTAGGTGTAGGAATCAACACATTTTTGACAATGAGAAATAAGTTTGTTTATTCCTGTAGCATAAAAATCCATGTTTTGGGATTCCACGAACTCTTGGGAAGCATTTTCTGCACCCTGCTGGTTGTGGAAGCGTGTTCCTTGCAAAAAGTTGTTGAGATGCTTGAAGAAGTTGTAGTTGGTTGGCGAGAGGTCAGGTGAACATGGCGGATGAGGCAAAACTTCGTAGCCTAATTCGTTCAACTTTTGAAGCATTGGTTGTGCAAGGTGCAGTTGGGTGTCATCATGGAGAACTGGGCCCTTTCTGGTGACCAATACCGGCTACAGGTGTCCCAGCTTTTGGTGCATCTCATCGATTTGCTGAGCAGACTTCTCAGTTGTAATGGCTTCGCCGGGATCCAGAAAGCTGTCATGAATCAGACCAGCAGCAGACCACTAAACAGTGACCATGACCTTCTTTTGGTGCAAGTTTGGCTGTGGGAATTGCTTTGGAGCTTCTTCTCGGTCCATCCACTGAGCTGGTCAGCACCAGTTGTATAAAATCCACTTTCGTCACACATCACAATCTGATTGAGAAATGGTTCATTGTTGTTGCACACAAGAAGAGAAGATGACACTTCAAAAGAACAATTTTTTTGATTTTCGGTCAGTTCATGAGGCACCCACTCATCGAGCTTTTTCACCTTTCCAATTTGCTTCAAATGCCAAACAACCTTAGAATGGTCGATGTTGAGTTCTTCAGCAAGTTCTCATGTAGTTGTAAGAGGATCAGTTTCCCTGTCAACTTCCAATGGCCAGCCACTGCACTCCTCGTCTTCAAGGCTCTGGTCTCCTTTGTAAAACTTCTTGAACCACCACTGCACTGTACATTCGTTAGCAGTTCCTGGGCCAAATGCGTTGTTGATGTTGCCAGTTGTCTCCTCTGCTTTACGACCCATTTTGAACTCGAATAAGAAAATTGCTCGAATTTGGTTTTTGTCTAACATCATTTCCATAGTCTCAAATAAATATCAAATAAACAGCAAGTAATAAGTCACTAGCAAAAATATCATACAGCAAAAACTGCTCATTAAAATGATGTATAACATAACCGCATCTATTTAAGAATGTATTCCAATATCAAATGGCAAATTCCAATAATGCTAAAACCGTGAATACTTTTACACCAACCTAATAAGACCCTTGGAATCTCCAGAGCAGTAAGACTGTCTCTGTATATGCTACTGAGATAACTGGTGGCTGGGGTCTCTAAACGGCTCCAGGATGGGGCTGGTCACCAGAAAGACCAAGTCATGACTGGAGGGTTGGAACTTTCAGTCTCACCTTCTAACCTCTGGAGAGGAGAGAGGGGCTGGAGAATGAGTCAGTCGCCAATAGCCAATAATTTAATCAACCATGCCTATGTCATGAACCATCCACAAAATCCCTACACCATGGGGTTCAGAGAGCTTCCATCTTGGTGACCACGTGGAGGTCCTGGCAGGGCGGTGCACCTAGAGAGGACATGGGGGCTTTGTGCCCCCTCCCTCATAGCCTGTCCGATGTATGACTTCCATCCTGCTGTCCCTGAGTTGTATCCTTTCCAATAAAACAGTAATAGTAAGTAAAGTGCTTTCCTGAGTTCTGTGAGCTGTTCCAGCAAATTATCAAACTTAAGGAGGGAACCCTTGATCTATAGGTGGCAGGTCAGAAGTACAGGAGTCCCAGGACTTGTGATTGGCATCAGAGGAGGAGGACAGTCTTGTGGGACTGAGCCCTTAACTTGTGGAATCTGATGCTAACTCCAGGTAGACAGAGTCAGAGTTGAATTAAATTACAGGACACCCAGTTGGTGTTGGGGATTTGGAGAACTGGCTGTTGGTGTGGACAAATCCCACACATTTGGTGAAGGAAATATTCTGTAGGTAGAAACAGGTCATACCTTCCCTAGAAATTTTTGAATGGAAACTGACAGAAGAGGTTAGTCTCTCTCTAGTGATAGAATACGCAGGCTGTTTAACTCGAGAATCAAGATGTAATTAATTCTCAGAAAGATATTTGAGGGTTGAGACAACCTGCCTTGGGACCTTCAAATCATCTCAAAGAGGCATCATCTTCTAACTTCCTTGGCTTGTGAAACTGGCATCTTTGGGCCACTCGGTCCCTATGGCATCTGCATGGCACACTCTATGTGCCCCAGGAGCATAGAGGCAGCCCAGAGCCCAAGGGGCAGGCTCTGGAGTCAAGCTGTGTGAGCGTGAATACCAGCCCTGTCACCTGCTGTGTGTGATGTTGGTATGAACTAAAATTGAATCCTAAGGCCCCTGCTGACTGAATGGACCCCCTCTTGGCCAAGGAGACCCCAGAAAAACCTTAAAACTGAGTTCCCAGCTCTGACAGGATGGGAGGTCAGACACACCTCATTATACCCCCTCCCTTGCTAACGGCCATCGAGCTTTCTTCCTAAGGGATAGACAGAAACCAATCTCCTGATACAGACCAGCGTTCTTTCCTGATGACAGACCACCAGCCATGGAGTGGTTTTACCCAGTCTGCGGAGCATGTACAGAGAAGGTTTCTGTGTCCCTGCTTCACCTTTTCACATAAGGGGACTGCCACGTTCTGATCATGGAATCCATAAAGGGTCATTAAAGCTCACTCGTGCAGGTGCGTGTTTCTTCTTTCATAAATATTCATGATTCCCCCTATAGTTTGTTAAATATATATATTTGGCCATTCTGCTCAGTATAAATTCCTGTTCCCATTGTCCCTGCCTTGAAGCACGTGCTCCCAGCTTCTGGACAGGCGCTGCTTTCCAGCCTGTTGGAATGGCCACCTGCAGGCTGCAATTCTTTATGAGCAATGAAGTTTCCAAATGTACGAACTTCACCATTTTCTTCAGTTAACATTGGACAAATCACTTAGCTGCTCTGTGCCTCAGTTTCCTCATCTGAAAACAAGAAGGATCATAATATCTTCTTTATATAAAGTTGTGAACATTCTTCATATAAAGCTGTGAACAAGAGATAACACACTAAAAGCTTCCCAGTAATAGGTGCTGTTATTAATAACAAACATAGTAAACTTTCTTTGCTTCAGAAATTGTCGAGAACACGAGGCATTTAACTCCTGCGGTCCCCTGAGGCGGTGAGGGGTGGGAGGAGGTATCCTCTGTGGATGCACTGTTTGGTGCCACAGACTGCTTCTCCAGGGGCTTTCTCCATGAAAATGTGGACCACACAGGGACCAGCCTCACTTTGGCCCTACGGTGCCCTCTGAAGGCTTTATCCCCAACCCCTTCCCTAGCCTGAGCTTCACCCAGCTGAGCCTGGCATGGCAAAACACAGAATTCCTGGCTGAGCCCAGAGCCCTCCTACTATCATCTGAAATCCCCCCACAGAGAGGCCCCTCCCACCCAGGCTGCTCCCTTCTCTCCAGGCCTCTGGGGACGCGTGTGCACCAGCACGCTCCGCCTCTGTGCACGCACACACACGCATACACACACGCGTGCACAAACCCATGCCCTCTTGCAGGCACACTCCTATTTATAGACACAAATGTACACATTTGAAGAATATATTTGTACTTTTGAATCCAGGCCTCGTACTTCACTCATGTGCATCCACAAACACTCTCCCCCATCGGGCACATGCGCACAGGAATGTCTCTAAGTGCCCATATTGTCACACACACACACACACACATGCATGTGACTGGGTATAGGACAGAATCTGACTTTCCCTGGGGAGAACTCGTTCCCCAGCCTGCGCAAAGGCAGGAGGGCAGGAGGAAGTTAGCCAGTGGGTGGTGGGCTCAGTAGGGGAGGAAGCCTTGGCAGGAACTGAAATGGCTTCAGTCACAGAAAGGGGCAGGAAGGAGGTGGCTCTGCTTCTGTCGTTAGGCTAATAGCACCTTCTGCTGAGTGCTCCCTCTGGGCCAGCCCTGTGCTCCGTGGGATTTAGTCAAAAGACCTTCTTGGGGAGGCTTCCCCAGCCTCTGATCCTGACCTTGCAAAGCCACCCACGGACACGTGCGGGCACATGCACGCTCCTATGCCCCAGCTTGTTGCTCCCCAGTAGCACCTGTTGGCAGTGAAATGCTGAAGATGGTACCTTTTAAAAAAAATCGTGTCCCTTTTTTTCCCTCCCTTTAGAATACACCACCTGAACGCAGGGCTTTTTTGTCCACTGCTTAATTTCCAATACTACGGTGCCTGGTTTATCGCAGGCAATCAATAAACATGTGATTTTATAAATATCTTATTTCACACTCCGGGCAACGCCACGAGGTAGGTGCTGTTAGGAGCCTCGTCTCACAGAGAGCAGAGGCTCAGAGAGGGCAAGTGACACACCCACAGGCACAGAGCTACCTCGTCACAGCCAGGCTCTGACCCAGGCACTGTTGCTCCAGAACTTGGACTTCAGTCGCTTGTCTGCAAAATTACATTCAAGGCCACATTGTCGCGCGTGTCCAGCTGGGGGATGGTGTGGCTTCACAGCTAACACTCGGCAGGAGTGGAGAACTTGCTGCTTGTCTGATTTGTTTCTCACAACCCAGACAGCCCGCCATCTCGGCAAGGAACCTTGAGGCTCAGGAAGGCGGATGCCTGGCCCGAGGGCCCGTGCCTGAGTAGTGGTGGTGCTGGCCTTGAGCACCTGAGTGTCCCCAGGGCCCCAGGTGCCAGAGTGGCACAGACTTCTACCAGCCTTCTGCATCTAGTGACGGGTTTCCTTTGCTCCCCCAGAGAATTAACAGCCTTTGCCACCTTTGCTTCTCCTTCTTTCATTCAACTGGCATTAATGAGCACCTACCTACCAGGTGGCAGCCCCTCCCTGCCCCTGCGAGCTTGCATTCCAGCAGAAAAACAAACACAGCCTGTGGTGGGTGGGCTGATTGCAGAAGTTCAGGGACACTTAGGGGCACGTGGATGGGGCTCATAGGGGTCCAGGAGGGCCTCCCCGAGGAGGCAGTGATGCCTGTGCTGAGACCAATGGATTGGAAGGAATAAATTAAGTGACAGTGGGGGCAGGTGTCCCTGTGCTGAGGCCCAGAGATCAGCAATCCAGGCCACTGGGAGAACTCGCCCCACCTGCCAATCTGCTCTGGGGACACAACCCTGCACAGCCAGCACTGAACTCTTTCCAGTGTCATCCGAAGGCTGGCCGCTGCCTGTCTGGCTTCTCGGGACCCTTCCAGCTTCCCCATCGCCTCACCCGCCTCCTCCATCTCCAGGAAGCAGGATTCATTCTAGTCCTGATTTATTAGCCTCATCCTGGAGTCATCCCAGATGCTGTGGCTGGTCTCATTTACTGACCCGCCTGAGGGCTGAGGAAGGAAATTCATTAGGCCTGCAGAGCCCATGGCCAGGCCCATCTGTCTGGGCATCTGCCTCCTCTCGCCTCCCCCTCTGTTCCCCTCCCCTCCCCTTCTCTCCCCTCCCCTCTCATCCTATCCTCTCTTCCTGCAAAGGAGGAGGCTCTGTGCCTGAGACACTGCTCAGGATCCCCAGGCAATGACATCCCTGAGCCATCGGGCCCCCAGGGCAGGATCCGGAGAGGAGGAGGCTCCAGCCTCCAGCTCCGCAGCGTCTCGAGGCTCCCCCAGGCCTCCCATCCTGCTCTAGGAAACAGGCGTTTCCCACGGGGGATTTGGAAGCCTCCCTCCCTCCCAGGTACAGCAGACCAGCCTGCTTTTATGTAAAAGGTGTCTTCCTGAGCAAGGTGTATGGAAATGAGATCTGGAACAGACTGCCACCTTTAAAGCAGAAGGCGGGGCAGCTTCTGAAGCATTTTTATTCCCACAGGGGGCGAGCAGGATGATGTTAAGGAGAATAGGGATCGAGGCTTTTTATTTTCATATGTGTTAAGGATATAAAATATGTATAATATAAATTTATAACTAGCATATCTGACCCTTGATTACATAAACTATAATTGCTTTGAATAACACTAGCATAGGCATTTATGTTTTTAAAAGTGGATCAATTTAAAGAACAATGCTAAGTCAGTAACAGTTACAGGAGGTATACAGTGCTTGGCAGGAAGACTAGCGTTTAAGACATGCTACTCTAGAAGAATAAGGCAGTGAACACGTTGCCAAGGTGAGACTCTTCTTGAGGTGAAGCAGCCCCTGATGGAGCCAGCCCCCGCCACTGAGGGAAGCTGCAACCCCGGCGCCTCGCGCAGCAGCACCTGCTCGCTCAGCCCGCAGAACAGAATCCCCGGGTGCTGACCCCTGAGGTTCAAACAAACGTGGCCTCAGGCCTTGGTAAATGTTTAGCCTTAGACTGGCTGCAGGGGGTGAGGCCCTGACAGCTGGCGCCCTGGGGGCAGGCTGGGGCAATGGCAGGGGAGGGAGAGCCTGGGTCCAGCTTCTCTCCTGGTGCTTGTCTCTTCCGCTTGTTTCTTCTGACCTACAGAGGGGCCGAGACCCCTGGAGGCGGAAAGGAACAAATAAAGAGCAGCGTCTGCAGCTTCTTCCGTGTTGGCAACACCCGGGAGTCCCCGTCTCTCTCTCACACACAGTGATCACTGCTCCTAGTCGCCTCTACACATATGTACACGAAGACACACAGCTCACATAGTCACAGGTGTACATTCACGTGCACACACACTGACTGCACACAGTGAAACACAGAGACATGTGTACACACAAGCAATCCCCCAAAATGTATATACATAAAAACATAACGGCACATATTCACATGTGCACACACATAGACACAGACTCGCTTCATACACACACAAATGCAACTACCGCAGCTCTCAGTCACCTACGCAGACATGGACGCGTGGCCATAGAGCATGAACGTAATCAGATACAGACACGCATGCAGACACGTTTGCCTGTATAGTCAAACACACAAGCAAAGAGAGAAAGAAAGACATCACATGTACAAAGCAAACCCGTTCCCAGAGACACAGGGCTCACTTTCACACGTACACATCTGCAGGCCCACTGTGGTACAGTCGGATATGTACACATGGGCAAACTCACACACACAGGCACACACACATGCGTGCACACACATGCACATGTATACTTCCAGGTGTAGTAAAGACAGCCCAGCTTTGGCTTGGGAATGTCGCATCAGACATAACAGGGACGGCCTCGCCATGTGTTCCCCTGGCTGCTGCCAGCCTCCCAGCCACAGAGGATGACGGGGAGCTGGGCCCGAGCCAGGCTCCTGGCTGCAGGGAAGAAGACACCCTTGCTCCCTTTGTCAGCTCTGCCTGGCCCAGCCCCACGAGGAGATCACAGGCTGGGGGAGTCGGAGAGAGACCTTCCTACCGGCCCAGATGCATGTGGGCATGACCAAGATCACATTCAGGCTCTCCCCACCCCACCGGCTCTTTGGCACGTGATTTGTATCACACACCCTGTCTGCCGCCATAGCACGGAGCCGGCCGACCCACAAAGACCATTTGGTGTAGTACAGTCAAGCAGACTCAAGTTCAAATGCTGTCTCTGCCACTCTGTAACTGGGGACCTCAAGCAGGTCACCCACCTCGCTGAGCCTCAGGTTCCTTATCTGTAATATGGGTGTAATGATAATACCTAGCTCAAAAACTAGCGTGAAGATTAAGTTAGGCGCTGCATGTGTAGAACACTTAGCACAGCTCCCACCACACAGTAAGCACGCTATAAACCAGGCATTCTCAGCCTTGGTGCTATTAACGTTGGGGGCTGCGCAATTCTTTGTTCTGGGGGGACTGTTCTGTGCGTTGAAGGATATTGGTAGCTTCCCTGGCTCCCACCCACTAGATGCAAATAGCAACACCCCCCCGAGTTGTGACAACAAAAAGTATCTCCAGACGTTGCCAAATGTCCCCATGGGGAGCAACATCTCCCCCCGTTGAGAAGTACTGCTATAAATGTTGACTTTTATTATTGTCGTCGTCATCATTATTGGTAGAACGTTGGCTATGAGACACTCAGAACAAAAAGGGAACCCAAGAAATGAATGATACTGTGCAGTGCCTCCTATAGGCACGTCCCTGCTCCCCAGCCTCCTTCCCCTCCCTTTCTCTGCCTTTGCTGCTGAAGCCACCACACAGGGCCGGGCCTGGCCTCACTGAGAAGCTGGAGGGAAGAGAGTCCAGGCACCTGCAGCTGTAGCCCTGGGAGTGGGGCTGGAATTGCTTCTAAAGGGTGAGCAGTGTGGCAAGGAGCAGCCGTGCACCTGGCCGCTGGGCCTTCTGGGGAGCTGAGGTGCACCTGACTTCTGGGCAACCGTGAGCGGCGCAGGGCAGCACCTGGGAAAATCTGGAGCAAAGAAAGCCACGTGGGACAGCAAAGGGGCAGGACCAAGTGACTTACTGCAATAGCCCGGCCATGTCTACTGAAATACAAAATATGTGTGTCTTAACAAAGTGATCCCTTACACAGGGATCTGCCCCACATAACAAACACTAGTTTATAAGATTATAAGTACAAGACGTTTATTGCGGCGCTGTTCATAGTGGCAACAATCTGAAACAACCTGAATATGTCCGTCGACTAGGGAATAGTTGAATAGATTGCAGGTTACCCACACAATGGAATATTAAACAGCTGTTAAAAAAAGTTAGCTATATATGCAATGATCTGAATTAGTGTCTAGCACGCTATTGTTAAATGAGAAAAATAAGATACGGAATAATGTAGAATCCCACTTTTTTTTGTAAAAACACTAAAAAGCCCTATTTTTTTGTATGTGCCAGTATGAAGACTGCTAACGTTAGTTGCTGGGGAGGAAAGGTGGAATGAAATGAATAGGGAGAGATTACTTTCCACATATATGTCTGCACACATGCAGAGATGTGTGTGATTATCACGTGCTTTCATGCATCATCATAAGTGTATGTGACTTTGTTAATTTCCACAGAGGAATTTAATAAGCAGTGTTTTTAAATGAGAGGAAAAGAACTCAGTCCTGAACCAAGAAAAGAACTCAGTCCTGAACCAATCTCCCACGCTGAGGTTTTGAAGCGTGGTGGGTAACTCCTTCATGCGTAGACTCGTCTGACAGCTCTATCATGAGTATCTGCTATGTGGTGGGCACAGCCCACACAGCAGGAAACAAGATGCACCCTTGCCCCAAGGCGTTCACCTTTTAGTGCAGAAGCAGAGAACACACAAACATGTCTATGTACAAGGCACTGTGAGGTCATGTTTGCAAGAAAAACAGAGCCAGGAAGGGGAGGGAGTGATGGATGGTGGCCTGTCTTTTAGACACAGTGGTCAGAGAAGACCCTGGGCACAGACCTGAGTGGACTGAGGGATGGCGGAGCCGGAGGAAGGAAGATCCAGGGAAGAGCGTCTCTGCAGATGGCCTCCAAGGGCAAAGGCCCTGGGGCAGAACACACCTGAAGTGTTCAGAGAACAAGAAGGTCGGTGCAGGAGATGGTATTATATTGGCACAGGAAGTGTGCCAATTTTTTATTTTATTTGAATTTTATTCAAAGGAATTTGTCCCAGAACAGTGGACTTCATCATTCCTGGACTTGTTGAAGACTGCGGTCAGCCTAGGCCCTGTTCTAGAGGGTCCAGCAGAGGTTCAGCAGGGGTCCTGGTGGGCTCTAGGCAGGAACTAAAGGTGCTGAACAACGCTCTGATCACGCTTGCAAATTAAGCCACAGTGGGGTACCACTGGAAGTGGTACAATGGGCACCGTCATCCACTGCTGGCGGAGGATCCTCGTGAAATGATCCCTTTGGAAACTCTAGGCATTACCTAGTGAAGCTGAACATGCACACACCCAGGGATTCTCAATCACGCCCTCAGGTGTGTTCCCTCCAGGGGCTCCCGCACGCCAGTGCCGAGAGACATGCACAAACACGTGCACAGAAGCACTGTTCACAATAGCAAAGGCACTCTACGAGAGCACAACGTGTGAGAAAACTGGGCTGTATTCCTCCAAAGGAATACAACCCAGGAGGGAAAATGCGTAAACGATTACTGCATGCATGAACTTGGGTAAATCCCAAATCTTAGTGTGAAGAAGAGAAGCAAGTCACAGAGCACACACAGTATGACTTCATTTATACAAAGTCCCAAACCAGGCAAAACTACCTATACGTTGTTTAGGAATCCATAAACAGATCATAAAAGTACAAAGAGAAGCAAGGGAGTGATTAACACCAAGTTCAAAATAAGGTGCTATAGACTTGGTAATTTTTTTAAGTGAAAATAATTGATATTTGATTGTACAACTCACTTAACAAGGAGCCAAAATTCATGAATGTCAGACATTTCGCTGCTGCTAAAGTAGAGGATGAAGGCAAAATTGTTGGCAGACTACATTATTTGCTCTCTCTCCTCTTTCCATGGGATTGTAGCTTTAAAGCAAAAGACTGTTCCACATACATTATACTGTTTACCCTTTGAAATAAGCTACACAATTATACCCATTTCAGAGATAAGCAGAGTGGGGCTCAAAAAGGTGACGTCACTTGCTCAATGTCACCTGGGATTAAAATTTAGGTCGATGTGACTCCACAGCCAGAAAGAACATGACATATTTGAGGGACTGGAAAGAGGCCAGGGTGGCTGGAGAGCAGAGTGTGAGCACCAGATAACGGAAGGATTTGCAGGTCACGGGGAAAAGCTTGTGTTTTATTAACAGTGCCCTAGAGAGACACCACAGGGTTTTTAAACGGAGCGGTGGCAGGGCCAGATCTGCACGGTACAAGATTTTTCTAGCTGCTGTGTCCAGAATAGCGCGGAAAGCAGCAAGAGCGAAGGCGGAAGCCGGCAGGGGGCCGTGGGTCAGACAGTGCAGGCAGGGACCCCAATGCAGACACAGCACAGAATTTGGCAGTGGTTGAACTTGAGACTCCAGGTAAAAGAAGGGGTCAAGGATAACTCCAGGTTTTTGACTTCGACAATTGAGTAGAAAGTGGTGATATTTGAAATAATCAAAGGAAGAGCATTTTGGGGGGAAAAAGCCACGGGCATTCTCGAAGTCTAACAGACCCTTAGCGAAATAGACCTTCTGGTTTCGTACCAGCCCCCCACTTGAAGAAGGAACGACCACTAAGCTGCACGAGGAGTCAGCACCGCCCTCCTGCGGAGACCGTGTTCTTGGCATGCGCGTGCACCTCGAGCTCTCTTTTCTTGGGGGTGAGTTCTTGCCCTCCTCCCCAAGTGCCTCTGCCAACAGACGCCCGGAGGGCATGCCCGGGCCTGTCTGTAGCTTTGGGCAAGACCCCTTAGTGCGCTTGATATTATTAACTCCTCTTGCCTTCTGTTAAGTCCTCTAGTCCCCTGCTTTTTGCAAGGTCAAAGAGAATCCTCAAAAATCTGTACTGGCCATGAGCTACAAAAAATAACTATTTGGATCTTCTAGAAGTCGGGTGGCAGCACTGAGAGGACCTGAACACACTCTTCTTTCCCTGAGCATTATCTGCATTATTTAATGACCTGCTTTCTCTGGAGACAATATAGTGCCTAAGCCAACGGCCTTTGAAGTCAGACAGGTGCGGGCTGGAATCCAGGCTTTGCTACCTCAACAGTTGTGTGATCTTGGACAAGGGGCTTAGAGCAAGGAGCTCAGGGCCTGGCACAGAGCAGGGCCTTTATCAGTGGAAGGTGGTGGTGATTTGGGGAAGTTGAAGATGAAGAAGAGAATTTTGGCTTAGAGGTCTTCCTGCCATTACATAGGTGGAGTAAAGTGTGATCTGCAGACATGGCGGGGCTTGCTCAAGGGCCCACACTGGAGGTGCAAGCCCACCAGGAATGAACGCCACACCTGACTCCCAGCCCAGTTCTCTCTCCAGCCCTTTTGTGGGAGCTTCAGACACTAGTGAAGGTGGCAGGCCCTACCCCACATGTGTTTTCTGCTGATTGCAAGGGCTGCGGGGAGCACAGGGACCCACTGATGTGACACAGGCTGGATGGGTTTTGTTCGTTTGCACAGGGCAGATAGCACAATGGTTTGAAAAAAACCTGAACTAACTGCCACAATTTATAAATTAGGAGGTTTCCTACAAAAATTCAAATTTCTGAATTTTTTTTTTTAAGAAATCAGAAAACATGGCCCCCCAGCCCTCTATTCCCACATGGCAGCAGCAGTGGGAGCCGACCTGCTTCTGTGCCCAGGTGGAACTGTGCTCTCCAGTTTGCCGCAGACCCCACTCTTCTCTATTGTTTCCTGGACGCTACAACCTGCTGTCACTTGCAGTCGACCATCATACTTGAGCTACTGTGTTCTGAACACGTGACCCGGCTTCCTTCATTTATGCAACCTGCTCTGTCCTGTAGGCATGAGTTTGTGATTCTGCCCCTCGAGTGTTACCTTTTTAAAAAAATTGTACATGTTCCAACGCATCTGTGCCATATTAGCTGTTGTTGTGGAACCCTGAGTCATTTCCCTCAACATTCTCCTGGCAGTTCGTCCCCTGTGAAACTACCTCCCCACATCCACTTGAAACAGCAATCCTGCCCGCAGTTGTAGCCGCATCCTTTCTGCATCCCAACTATCCACCTTCTTTTGGATCTTGCCAAGGGTCCAACACACCCCTTCTGTTCCTTTTCCACCTGCCACAAGCTTGACCATGTCTCCCCACTGCTTAAAGGCCATCAAGACCCCCTATCACCTTCAGAATGAAGCTTACGCCCTTGGCGGACCAGGTGGGGCCCACCCGACTTCCTGCTATCAGCACTCAGGCCAGGAAGCCAGGAAGCTCTCACGTGGTCCTCCGATGTGCCTGTACTTTTTTCTCTACCAGGACCACGTCCCTCACTGGGATGGGGTTGGGGGAACACTCCCAGCAAGCCTTAAGGAATCCATTTAAACACCACCTCCTCCCTCTTTGTCTGACCACCTGCACGCACTTGAACGATTAGATCATTTTCTTTCTCCACTGCTCATGCCTCTCCTGTGGCCTGCCTGATTTCTCTGTCTATAGATGTGTCCCCCGTGGAGTCTGTGGCTCTCAGACAGAGACCTCTGGTTCATCTCCATGTCCTCAGAACCAAGCACAGGGCCTGGCATGGGGACAGCCTAGTGAAAGCTCGAGGAATTGAAATGAATCAGTACTGAATTTCAGCAAAGACATAGAGAGGTTGTTCACAATTGGAAAAGGCTAGCCTTGGGTCTTTTGGAAATATGTCTCCTGCTTCATGGAAATAAGGACAATTCTTTAAGGAGGTGATCATGGGCCTCCCTCCACCCTTGCCAGCCACAAGGCCCTTCCTCCTCTGTATTTCTTTCACAGGAACAGGTCCTCCTACCACAGAGCATAAGACCCTTGACCATGAAATGTCTCGAGTTACCACTGACCATTTTCTATGTCTAGATCTTGTGACTCCAGATGAACAGTAAGCTCCTTAAGGGCACGTCTGTGATATTTATCCAACCATCCATCCATCCAGCCAGCCATCCATTCGTCCAACCATTCATCCGTTCATCTGACCATTATTCATCCATCCACCCATCCATCCATGTAACCATCCATTCAACCAAACACCCATCCATCTATCCACGTATTTGATTATTATGGACGGATGGTCCATCCACCTGACCAGTCAACCATCCGTTTGTTCAATTATTTTATCAAGCATCTACACTGCACCACACACCCTAATGGTGGCTGCAGGGAGAATGGAGAGTGAAATCAGATGGGACCTCTGGCCTCAGTGCAGCTAACCATCCATCTGGTGGAAGAGACACGTAAACTGACAATGACACTGTGACAAGTGCTGTGAAGGAGAAATCAGCAGTGCTGTGAAAGCCTGTTACAGGGAGATTAGCCCTGGGGTGAGGGACAAGATAAGCTCGGCATGGCAGCAGCAGCAAGAATGCGGGGGAGTGTGGTAGACACGAGCAGACACTGCAGGGCGTGGGGCTGAGGCCGTGAGCTCTGTCTTTGTGCATTAGCAACAGCAAGACAGGGGCCTGTGTTTGGATTGATTATACCACTGATCCGGCATCCCAAATGTCTCTGTTCACTCATTTACACTAACATACTCAATATCTATGCATTTTTCCAGTGATATCATTTTCTTATATAATGCAGAGTGTCTATTTATACAGTGTATACGTCTATTTATAACACACAGATGCACACACGCACATGCACAAGCACACGTGCACAGTCTGGACAGTTGGTCCCACATAAGGCAGTCCACCGAAGTGCAGCGTCACCACCATCAGACTCCGTAATTATATAACTATCACATCTTACGTTTTTACATTTTATCATGTATTTAATAATTATAATAATTAAGTGGTACTTTAGTGAGTGCCACTTAACTAGGAGAATTACATGCATTATCTTTGCTCCTTATAACTTCCTCCCCAGATAGGTTTTGTTTCCCCATTTCACGAATGTGGAGACCGAGGCTCAGAGATGTGAAGTCACTTGTCCAGTGTCACACAGCCAGAAGTGGGAAGACGCTGCACTGGGGCCGAGGTCTATGTGATCCCACCTCTGTGCTACCCCCTCTGTAGCCTTCAGGACCCAAAGGGACCTGAGAGAGTCGTCAGACAGCTGGCTGAGTTAGGAGCCGCCTGTGGCTGCCAAAGAAGAGTTTGCCTCTATTTAAAGAAAGAGCCATTCAGGGAATGAGGACCATGACCTTGGCTGCGCTGGCCAGCTGGGCTCTAGGGACTCGATGAAGCTGCCCAGCCTTCAACAGCCCCTACACAAAGGATCTGCTGACCCCATAGTCAGAGGTGACCCCCGGAGGTCACCAGCCCTTGCCGGGGGGAAGGAGAGCAGACCTGGGAGCCTCGTTTCCCATGGACCACACAGGGCGGCTGCGACAGGATTCTGAGCTCAGATGCACAACCTCAAAGCCCACCAGGAATTTGTCTGAGGCCTTCGGGGTCAGACGTAGACTCATGTGCAGCCGGCTTGGGCTGCACGTGTGACATTCACTAGGCTCTGTCGCACGCAGCTTTTCACCAAGCCTCATAGTGACCCTTCAAGAACGGCACTATTAATATCCCCATTTAGAGAGGAAGAAAGGGAGGCTCAGAGAGGTTAAGTGTTTCACCCAAGCTCACACAGCTTCTAAGTAGTAGAATTTCACTTAGTACAGGTTAACGTCTATTCGTTCATTTATTCATTCATTCAGTAACCCTTAATGGCATGTCTACTCTGTGCCAGGCAGTATTCTAGGCACTTAGAACACATAGATAGGCAAAGCAGACAAAATCCTGCCTGCATGGTGCTGCCATTTGACTGCCAGAGTGCCAGGGCCTGTGCAGTCGCTATGGAAACAAAAAAAATAAGACCCAATTCTTCTCTTTGGGGAGCTTGTAGTCTAGTGGAGGAGATACATGTACAGGAAATTTCCAAGCATTGTGGAAAGCTTTGGGTACTTTGATAGGGGTTAGCAGAGGGGCTGTGAGAACAAAGGGTGGGCATGAGGGAAGGCTTCCTGGAGGAGGTGATGCCTGAAATGAACCCTAAAGGATCAGTCAGGGATAGAAAAGTCATTCCAGGTAGAATTCACAGCAGGGGATGGAGCCCAGACCTGTTCTCTTGTGGGTGCTGGGCTGAGTCGCAGACACAGCTGGTGAGACCTGGCTTGTTCTCCCAGGTACAGCTTGAGCAAAGGCACGGACGCAGAAGGCAGGTTTTCGGTTCTCGGAACTCCACCACTGGTTACAGAGGACAGGGATAGACACGGCTCAGAGGGCTTCCAGCTTCAGGAAGCAGGAGGTTTTAGGCAGGAACGTGCCTAATGCCATATACAGTTACAAAGATCCCTCGGGGCCAAGCGGAGGCTGGAGTGGAGGGCAAGGCTGGAGGCCAGGAGGGGCTGCTGCAGGCGTCTGGTGATGGCAGTGGTTGTGGGAAGGGGCTACTCCAAATCTAGCACTTTGCACTCCAAGTCCAGTGCTCCTAAAATTTTTTTTAATTTATATTTTCAGAGGCAAAATGATTAAAAAGAAAAAGAAAAGGAAATAGGAAATGGAATGAAAAATACCTCTAACTGATGACCAAGATAAGCCCGATGTCCTTGTTCCAAAGTGTTTATTGGGAAATATTTCAGACTGAGGAACGTGTGTGGCTTATGTTAAGTTATAAAGCATAGTAATAAATCAAACAGCTGTGGACCCACCATCGCAGCACGAGAACGTGCCGAAGCAGCGGAAGCCAAGGCGGATCCACTCTGACGCTGCCCTGGCCCCTCCACCGCATCCGCCAAGCCCTGACCACCTGATCACGCCCGAATTTCATTTTCTTCTCGTTCTCTTGCTTTGCTTTATGTCTTTACTACGTGAGCACATTTCTAAACCATATAGTGCTTGATTTGCTTGTTTTCAAGGTTTATTGAAAATGCATCTTTGATCCTTCTGCCACTTGTGATTCTAAATTCAACAGGACGCATCTCAGACGCATCCATTGTTGCAAGGGCCTGTGGTTTCTCCCTCTCACCAGAGTGTGCTGTGTTCCATCGTGTGCACATGCCCCGCTTGCTGTATCTGTTCTCCTGCTGGGGGCCTTGGGGTGGTATCAGCTGTCGGCCATCTCAGCGGGGCTGTTCTCGGCATTCCCAAGCACGCCTCCTGGGCGCACGTGCGTGAGTTCCTCTCGGAAACCTTAGGGAGGAACTGCTGTGTTGCAGGCCCAGAGTTCTTTCCACTTCTCTGTCCGGAGCAGGGCCCAGCTGGCCCCAAATCAGCCTTGGTGCTGCCATGCTGGGAGCTCGGGGCAGAGCAGCTCAGAGCAGACAAACCTAGGCCAGCACCCCCGGCATTTCCCAGGACTCAGCGGACACCCAGAGGCCTTCGTCAGCAAGCAAGACCAGAAATCTGCCTGCTGGCCACTAACCAGGTCACAAGAGACTGTCGTCCTCTCTCTCGGAGTTTGTTCTATTTCCTGCAGCACTGGGGGCAAGGCAGGCTCTGCTCACGCGCCACCAGACCCGGGGGAGACTGTGGTCATGACAGCTAACGCATACTCAGCTGGCTGCACACCAGGCCCTGTTCAAAGCACCTTACGTCTACACTCGCTTAACCCTCCCACCCGACTGCACTAGGTAGGTACTATTATTATCCCCAATTTACAGATGAGAAACTGAGGCAAGGAAGTTGAGGATCTCGCCCAGAGTAACACATGCTTCTGTGTGGGGGGACCGGGCTTCCAATCCAGGCAGCCTGGCTGCTCCGCTCCCACTCTGCTACCCCAACTCCCGGGAGGACAAGAACCAACGCGTCACCCAATCCTGAAGTAGTCAGCATTCTCCTACCTGCAAGGAAAAGAAACAGAACTTGAACAAGCATAAAAGGGGACTTATTGGCTGACAAAAATAAATACAGAAAAGACAGGTAGGAGGCAGACCTCAGGGCCCACTGGGTCCAGGGAGGCCAAAGCTATCAGAAACCTCCCCATCTGCCACCTCGGTGTCCCTGTATGTGCTGCCTTCGTTCCTGTTGCAAAAGGTCTTCCTCCACTGCGCAAGAAGGTGGCTGTCTGCAGCTCTCACCTATCTTCTAACAGATCTGCCAACTCCTGATAAACATAAACCAACCAAACAAACAAACCAAAAGCCAGGGAAGAATCCTGACAGACGCCGGGGAGGGTGCCGACTGGCTTACCCTGGGCCACCTGCCCATTTGCTATGGACTGAATGTTTGTGTTCCCCCAAAATGTGTATGTCAAAGGCCTAACACCCAATGCAATAGTATTGAGGTGGGGCCTTTGAAAGGTGATTAGGTTTAGATGAGGTCATGAGGGGAGGGGGCCCCACAATGGAATTAAGGCCCTCATAAGAAAAGGAAGAGACACCAGTGCTTTTTCTCCACGTTTTGAGGACACCGAGAGAAGGCAGCCATCTGCAAGCCAGGAAGAGGAATTCATCAGGAACAAAATAGGCCAGATCCCTGATCTTGGACTTCCAGAATCCAGAGCTGTTAGGAATAAATTCCTCCTGCCTAGGCCACTCAGTCTACGGGATTTTGTTAGCAGACCAGGCTGACTGCAACACTGTTCTTGGAGCGACCCCGGTGGCCTGGGGAAGTTGGGCGCCGGTACGGTGCAGGGAGGACCATGAGCCCCAGCCTGCATCCCCGGAAATGCACCCGTCTCTGGGAAGGGGACATCACAGTCACAACCCCAGGGGCAGCAGGAGAGCATGAGTGATTGTGAGCAGGGCAACCGACCCAAGTTCCAAGCACGATCAGGCCCCATCTGAGCCCAGGAATGGAAGAAACCTAAGGTGCCAGCTTCCTGTGTGGAAATCCACAATGGCATGCGTGGGCCGCTCTCTCTTCTCCAGCAAGGCCTGGGTCTCCACCCGGGATCCACTAGACTGAAAGGAATCCCCCTTTAATAGCATTCTCTGCATTCAGGGAAAAGAGATTTCCACCCGGTATTTTTAACCAACAAAACCTCCTTCCCTGGGACCAGCACAAGGAGTGTGGATGCTCTGCTGGGACTGCTCAGAGGGGCAGTAGAGTCTGGGAAGAAGGGCAGGAGGGTCCCCTCTTGGCCCACTGATTACGAACCTTGTGGCCAGGGGAGCCATTCACTCAGGCCGTGCTGGGGCCACCCAGGGGAGGCAGATGTCCTCACTCTCCAAGGGCGACGGGTCTGAGGGTATAGAGGAGGGAATCAGAAGCCGGACACGGGACAGGTGATGTGACATCCGAAAATCCTGCATGGGCTGGCCTGGCCCATATTGCACATCCTCTCCCCAGACCCAGCCAGCCCTCACCAGGCCTTGGGCTCTGGCTGCCCCGTGGGCGCAGGCAAGGCCTGCTGCGGCCTCGGTGAATCCAGGTCAGAGAGCGGTCGAACAGCACCGTGGGGAGCCAAGCGGATGGAAATCTGGACAAGAGAACAAAGCCAACCTGTTGGCCAAGGAAACTCAATCCGATTATACCCTGGAGCCCCCCATGGCCGGGAGCAGCCGTGTGACCGAGAAGAAAGGGCGCTTTCATGGGCCTGGCCCTGCCTGCTGGCAGAATGCGCCCCGCAGCACCCTGCCCCTCTCCAGCGGCCCCACAGGACCTGCCGGCCCGGCCAGGACTGGGGGTGGGCGTTGGGGGAGGAACCCCTCCAACGGGTGTCACAGGAGACAGGGTGTGGGAGAGGGACATCGGGATAAGCCACGGCCAGTGAATGCCTTCAAGGTAAAGGCTCTGGAGATAAAGAAGCCAGTGCCTGTTTGTCCTGGAAATTGGCTCATGGACAGATTAAATTTAGGAGTAACTGGGGCAGATACGCAGGGAAGCATGTTTCCTTAATGAGTCTGTCTTTATTTAACTGCTTAATCATTTACTGGGCCAAAAAATCTGGAGGTGACTCCAAAAGTCACAACGATTAAGACAGTGACAGATTGAGCCCCGTTAAGCCATTTCAGGGCCTGGCTCTGGTGACATCAATTCCCTGCTCCTGTCCTTGTCATCCTGATGGGGCCGGGAGGGCCACCCTCATGGCCAGGATAACTCCCAACATGGGTAACAGCCACTTTGCTCAGGAACAGTCCGGCTGTGCCATTTCATTGTCCTATAAGGGAGGCTCCTGGGACTGGCAAAGTTGATTTGGGTGGGACTTCCTCTTCGCCTTGACACTACCTCCCTGCAGCTTCCTCCATTCCCTCCACTTCCCTTCTCAACCCTGCCTCCATTCATTCACTCAACAACGTTTACAGGCAGCCAGCATGCGGCATGCACTTTGATACATCCCAGGAAACGTGACGTTGAAAAACTCCAGCGTAGTGGTTGCCTTCCTGAAATTTCTTACAGTCTAGCAGGGAAGGCGGACGTTAATCAAGTAATCCCACAATTCTATTATTACAACTGCAACAAGCACTTTGAGGAAAGAGTGAAGAACGCTTGGCCTGGGGTAGGAGGGGGGCGATGAATGTGTGAGCACCTGGCATTTGGGGGCAGAGAAACTACGCCCTGTGATACCATAATGGGGAATATGGACAAAGCGCGCGTGTCAAACCCAGTGAGCTGCAACACAAAGAATTAGCCCTAATGTAAACGGTGGACTCCAGCTAATAACAGTGTATCGATACGTGCCCACCCGTTGTAACAAACGTGCGGCACCAATGCCAGATGTTTCCATTAATAGCAGGGCAGGTGGGAGAGAATAACAGAGGAGGGGGGATATTGGCACTCTGTATTTTCTGTGCAATTTTTCTTAAACCTAAAACTGCTCTAAAAAATAAAGGTGATTTAAAAAAATAAGTGAAGAAAACCAGGAGAGACTGTCACAGGGAACCTGATCTACGCTCGGGGGTCCGCGGAGGTGCAGCGTGAAATTGCACGCTGGCTGGCCGCCACTTGCCGCGGTTGCAGGTCGCGTTTCCTCTGCAGGGCGCAGGGGACCCGCTGTTCTGTGAGTGTCCGTCACGGGCAGCTCATCACCAGGCCCCGCCCACTTGGTATATTTGTGACGGGGGTTCATCTTCGAGAGCCTAGATGCAGAAGGCAAGGAGAAGGGAATGGGTATAGCTCGGAATAATAGAGCCAGCATAATAACATAATTTTATCTTTTTGGGAAACACAAAAAAGCCTTTCATTTCATAATATAAATTGTGCTGGACAAGGTGTTCCTGGCTGGTAGATGTGCATAAAATACTGATCCTCGGGTCATGGGGAGTGAAGACTTCGAGGAGGAAGGCAGGAGACCTGTGTTTAGCAAAAGGAACACAGGTTAGAAAAGTTTGAGAAACACTGCACTCTCTCACGTGAACTCACTGCCACACGGGAAACCAGATCAGAGGAGGTGACCCCACTTTCCAGAGCAGTCGACTACAGCTCAGTACGCTTGCGTCCCATCCTATGTCATACAGCCGATAAGCCGCAGGGGCGGAATTTGAGCCCCCAGCAGACACACATGCGACAGCCACCGTTGCTAGTAGGTTGTGCAGAGGGCTCCAGTGGACAGCAGGGGCGTTCCTTGGGAGACTGGAACTCAAGGACACAGTCAGCTGGTCAGTGGGTCACTCTCTGCCTTCTCGGCATGTGTAGGACAATGGCAGTGAGACCCCTGCGGTGGGGCTGTGCTCTGGGACAGCGAGGAACCTGGGATCTTGATGCAATCGGGAGGCGGAGGAGCCAGCACAGGAAATACAGTAAAAGCCCATTCAGCTAGATGTCACTGATGGTGGGACCCAGTTCCCAGCCTGGGCTGAGCGGAGGTCCAGGCTGCTCCTGGGTGTTAAAGATTTACAGAGGAAGTAGTGGAGTGGGGTGGGAGGGAGAATGCCTAACCTGTTTCAGCTACCTCTTCAAGTATTTCAGGTATCTTTTTTTAAAAAAAGTACGAGCTAACTAAATCATGTAGTAGGTGATTTCAAACGCATGCTTCTCTCTTTCTCCCAAAAGCAGATCCAAGAGGACTCCCAATCGGCTATGTGTCATTAGCAGTGTTAGGACAGGAAAACAATCAACACGGCACACCCTACTCAGCGCCATCCAGCTGGACTCTCTGCCATGGTGGACACGTCCCCATCCGTGCTGTCCAGCGTGGTAGCCACTCACCACACGCAGCTGCCAAGCGCCTGAGAGGGGGCTACTATGCTGAAGGAACTCTGTTTCATCTCATCTCATGTCGTGTCGTCGCTTGAAAGTAAACAGCCACATGTGGCAAGTGGCTACTGCCTTGGACAGCGCAGACTCAAGTGTTTCCCTAAGATGGGGTGACTTCTTTCCTCGTTTAGTCCAAATTTTTACTCTCACTAATGCAGCCATAACAACTCACCCCCATAGAATGGTCCACTGTCCCAAGGCTTGAGTGCCCCTGAATTGGCACCAAAGCCTGGAAGGGATGGAGGGAGGCTCAGGAGGAGAACCCCCTCTCCCAAAGTCTCACAGCTCTGAGGGCCACATGGGACTCAGATCTGAGGCCTCTGCGTTCCTTGTTTCCACGTTCACCCTCGGGCACCAAGGTGCCTGTCAGAAAAGGCATTTATTTCTCCAGGTCAGCGAGCAAGGCTGGCTGGCTGAGCTATGATATATAAACATCTGCCACCAGCAAACAAATATATATATAGACATATCTGAGTCTCAGTTTGTGCGTCTCAAGCAGGAATGACGGGAATACCACGACTTACACACATGGGTCTGCGCCCGCCTGGGGTGATGCTCAGTGAATTGCTGACTTTCCTTTCCTTTCACCTGGTGGGAATATGGAGGGCAGGGAGGGAGGGAAAGGGGGGAGGTCGAATAATGGCTATGCGTCTGGCCAGCCTGGGCAGACCTGGACCACTAGGTAAGGAAGGAGGACCTCTAATGATCAGTCCCCTGCTTCCCTGCAGAGCACAGGCCACCTGGAGCGGCCCTCGCACCCTGCCCCAGCCTCCCTGCGCCTCACCTGCGCAGGGTTCGGGCCCGTCACACTGTCTATCCCAGCTTAGTGTCCCTGCATGCAAGCACGGGGCGACTTCAAGGCGAGACTCCAGCCAGCCCCAGGAAGGACAGGCTGACCTGCCACTCAACAGGCCCCAGCCGTGCCAGCCACACGGAGGCCTGCAGGAGAACGTGAGCAATTTCCTGGGGTCATAAGGAAACCCTTTAGGAGCGAGCACAGACACGCCCTCCAGTTTTCTGGTGGAGGCAAAATAAAAATGTAACATCCACCTCCCTGGGGCCACATCTTTGGATGACAGATCAGGAGGCCTGGGCTGAATCCTGGCTCTGTGACCTCCCCGTTGTGGACGCAGTCACCTCCTTTCACATCCTATATCCTAGCTAGGCGATTTTAGGAAAGCAAATGCACTTACTCAAGCCTCAGTTTTCTGATCAGAAAAATGGGGGTGAAAGACCTACCTGTCATACTCGGGCAGTACCGGGCTTGCAGTGCAGACTTGCCAGGCCAGTGGTCCTCACAGGGTGGTCCCGGGACCAGCAGCGCTGGCAGCACCTGGGAACTTGTTAAAAATGCATGTTCTCCAGTTCCGCCCCAGACCTACTGAGTCAGGAACTCTGGAGTGGGACCCGGCAATTTGTTTTAATGAGACCTCCGGGGGCTCCCGACACTTGTTTAGGTTTGCCAAGCACTGCATTGAGCGGTAGCTGTCTGGGGTTGTTGATATTCTCAAAAACACATTCCAGCTGGGTCTGACGACAGCAGGGTTTGGGTCACACAGACGTGGGAGAAGTCCTGGCACCACCACTTCTCACCGGGGGGGCCTCAGCTTTCTCGTCTTTCCAATGGGAGTAGGACTGGACCGGCAGCTTACCCCAAAGCCCTTATCTCAGTGCAGGGAACAGCAGAACTGCTCAGTAACTGAAGGTTACTGTTGCGGTGGTGGTTGTTTTCTTCTTAAACGTCAGGTGCTGGAGATTTTGGTCTCTAAAAATGATCAAGTTTCTCTGGCATAAATCCCCGCCCATACTGCCATCATGCCCCAAATAACATCCCCATCAGGACTGGCTAGTAAATTGCCGAAGGGCCCTCTGCTGCCCATCAGATGGGAGACTCTCCGAGTTTGAATGAGGCAGAGGATTTCAATTATCCAGGATTACAAAGAAGGGCCTCGATGCACCATATGGCCTGGGCCTGGCCGCCCATCGTCCGGCGTGATCGGAGGCTCTCGTGTGAGATATTAACATAATATCCCTTCCAAAAGCGATTACAGAGTCGCAGGCAGCAGAATGTCATTTGGTGGCGGAGGCCCGCTCTCATCAGCAGCGATGACTAAACAAGCTAATCAAATCAGCACAAATTTGCACACGAGCCCGGCAGCTGGGCCTGGATATCGCCGCGGCGGCAGCATAATCCTGCCGTAGGATGACTCAACTAATGGGCTCCCGGTGGGCAGGGGGGCCTGCCGGGGCTGCTTGGCAAATCCGGGGGCAAGGAGGGCGGGCGGCTGCAGCCACGGCCGGCCCTGGAAGGCAGGGAGGGCAAGTCAGCAAACAGCAAGCGAGGGGGAGGGGCAGGAAGGCGACACTGACACCTGTGCATCCGTCTCTCCTGTGTGTGGGGGGGTGGGGGAGAGAGAGAGAGACAAGCAGCCGTGCACCTCCCCTAGCTCCAGAGGCTGCTTTGGTTCAAGCTTCAGTTCCATCACTTACTGTGTGTCCTAGAGCAAGACACTGAACGTCTCCAAGCTCAGTGTCCTCATTCATAAAATGGAGACGGTGTTTGGTCTCAACTCTTGAGGCTGCTGCGAGGACTCGAGGAAAAAATATACATAAAACCCATCACATATCGTCTGACACAATGAGTGTTCAATAAACGGCAGTTGTTATGACTATTGTTCAGCAAACTTCACCGAGGACCTTCCACGGGCCAGGCACCAGGCCCTGGGCATGCCGAGTGAAGGATGACTTTGTCCTTGCCTTCAAGGAGCGCAAAGTAAAAGGAAGCAATGGATTTGTAACAGGATAATAGCACTGTTCCGTGGTGGGTGCTGTGGGAGCCGCAGGGGCAGAGAGCAGAGTGGGCGCTCAGCCTCAGCAATGGTCATAGAGGAGGCCACGCCACAGGTGCGTTCTGGAGGTGAGACGGGCTCACAGAGCTGCCCGGCCGGGATGCGGGAGTCCCTGGGGTGGAAACCGAGGGTGTTTACCATGCTGCTCACACACCAGTGGAGCGACCTGCTCAAAGACGGGGCTCTCAAGTCTGAGGCAAGACCAGAACATGCAGCACTGTCCAGAGAGGCTGGGGTGCAGGGGCTGCATTCTCCTGGGGAACTGCATCAGCGACTCTTGGCTCCAGGGATGTAGAGGATGGAGGATGCAGAGGGAGGCAGTGCAGGGCCTCGGGAAACTCAAGGTGATTTGCGAGGTGCCCCCTGCACACCCCCCGGGAGGCTCTCCCTGGCCCATCTCTATGGCTCCGTCTGCAGAGTGGAGGGTCAGCGCCTCCCACATGCAGTGACTTCCTTTCCATTCCACAGAAGCCTACAGTATTCACGACTTCGTACTTGTCTCCTGAACAGCTTGCTTTTAAAGCTTAAATCACTAATTCAAAGAAAAATTTTATAACGCTGCCATCATTGAAGAGCAGGTACCATTTGCCATGGATAGAAGGTTAACAGTGCAAATAAAATGACAACTAAACAAAGTCACACCCCTTTACCTTGATGTTGTCACTCCCTGGAGACTTGGGGTGGGGGGCAGAAGGAGGTTGGCCAGTGTCAGGAGAAGTGTTCAAGACACTCCAGCGCCAAGGTGAGACCCTCCCTGTGTAACGGGTCAAAGGAGAATTGAAGAGGAAATGCAGTCCCCACCCGACACCATGGCATCCGGGCACATGCACCGCCTCCCTGTTCTTGCAGACCCCCGTGCTTTGGGAAATGCTGTCCCAGTAATCGGGGCTGACTGTCAACTCTTCCGTGCTGTGAATTCATCAACCCTTTGGAACGAGTAGGAGTGACCAGATGTGAACCAACAGGCCCCTGAACCCTTCCTCCCCTCTCAGCCCCTCCCTCCTCCTGCCCAGTGATGCGGACCTGGTGACACTCCTGAGAAGTGCCACGCTCAGCCATGCGGCCCCTGGCATGGTTCAGCGGGTGGGAACTCCCCTCAGAAGATGGCAGGTGCTCAGTGTGGTATCCTCAGATTCTTGGCCATCCCTTTCGTGGTCCCACATCAGGGACATGGCCTCCCTTCACCCACCAGCCCAGACACACCCCTACCCCCAACTCCAGCCCAGTGACTCCACCCCTCGCCCCAGGATGGAGGCAAAGCCCACCGAAGGCCACTGCAGCCCCTGGCTCCTCATGCAGCAAGCTTGCCCTGCTCCTGCCTGGCTCCCCAGCCACTGCCCCTCCCTCAGAAGGCCTGGCTGCAAAGTCTAGCTCTGGCACTTGCCTGCTGGGGTCTTGGACAGCTCCTTCCACCTCTCTGAACCTCAGTCTCATCATCTGCTGTCAGAGCTACAATATAACTGACGTCACGGGGTTTTTTGAAATCAAATGAAATAACGTAGGCAAACGCACTGAAATGCTACTCAGCAGACTGAACAAATGAATGAGTGGATAACTGCGTAAATGAATGAATTAACCCAGTAAGGTTCTAGTGGATGGACAGCGGGACGTAAAGCCTAGAGACCTGGGTTCTCGTCCACACAGAGCTGACTGTATAACCTTGGGCGTGTCGCTCTGCCTCACTGGGCCTTAGTTTCCTCACCTGTCAGCAAAGAGATTAAACTTAGATGATCACAGAGGTTGTTTCCAACTGTAAACGCTAAGCTATGATTCAGGGTATGAGACCAGCAAGCACACTTCTGCAAGCCCTGGGTTTGCCTGAAGCACAGGTGACACCTATAATTTCTCCAGCGGTGGGCAGCATCATCGGGCAGGTCGTTGGCTGAAGGGCCAGGGCCAGATGAAAAAGCAATCTCTCTTTTGCAGCAGAGTCGGCACGGCATTTAATAGCGCAGGTGAAAATCACAGGCAGCTCTGCCATTTCCTAGTTGTGCGATGATCTTAAGAAAGTAGTGTGAGTTGCGAGCCTCACTTTTCCTCATCAGTAAAATGGGCATAATTTCACCATCCTCTTTGGCGTGTTATGAGGAATGAATGGGAGTGCAGATTCTTGCTGCCTACCTGTAGCAAACTCTCAACAATGGGCACATCCTTATTTTTTTACATTTTCAATTACGGTTATCCTATTATAAACAACCTCCGTGTTGAATACGAGGGTCTAAAACTAAAGTCAGGAAGAACCCCCAAGTGATGCCAAGGGAGTTGGGGGATGCCCTGTTCTTCAACTGCCCCCCACACCTGGGGTGGCCACGCCCGGGCTAGAGGGACTGCAGAGGGGCCCTGCTGAGAGAGGAGGGTGGTCCTCAGGGATCGGTGTGGCCCTGCCCACCTCCTGCCCCTTCTCAGCCCAGCTGAGCACACTCTGTCATGAGCCCCTGGAGGCTGGTGTGGAGACCCCGCTCCCACCCCTCACTTCACATCCCTGACTCCTCTGAGGCCCACGTCACGACCTTAACAAACAGAAATGAAAAATGCACAAGCGGATGAGTGTGTGTGAGCACACAGCACAGCAAGCGGTCACCAGGGCCAGGGAGGAAATGAGACTCCAAGTCTGAACCCTGGTGCCACCACCCACCACCTCTGAAACCCGGCGCAGACGACTCCGCCCTCCGGGCCTCAGTTTGCTCCCCTGTAAAATGAGGATAGTGTTGTGAGGATGAAATTAACCCAGTTAGCACAGTGTCTGGCCATAGTCTACACTGCATTAATCCCAGGTCTAATTTTTTTTGAAAGGGGATCACAGGTCCATTTCCCTTTCTGACCTCACTGGGCGGAAACCTGGGATCCCCAGAAGCCGGGAAGAAAGCTCTGGCCCTGGTGCCAGCTCCCTGGCCTTCCGAACTAGGAGGCAGCCGAGCAACACATGAAACGGGCTACCGCGGGGCTCTTCACTCTGGCTGCACGTCCGAATTGCCCGGGGAAGTTTGGAAAATCCAAGGCCAGGGTTGTACCCCAGGCCGCTGCTTCAGCCCCCTGAGGGGCACCTGGGTGGAGGACCATGCAAGGTGCTTCCAGCGTGGAGCCAGACCCGATGTGGAGGCGGAAGCAACTCCATCTGGGATGCTAATCCACCAGGTGGGCTTCTGATTAGCCCCAGTCCCAAGAATGCCTCTAAGATTTCCGCTTCACTACTTACTGTGAACCCTGCCCTCGGGCAGAGTCCTTCGGAAGCACAGATACCTTCCCTGTGCTGCCTGGGCCCGGGGCCAGGGCCGACTGTGCAGGGACCCACCCTCTCCCACGGCCAAGACCTGGCTTTGGTTCCTAAGTCCCTGTTGAATGTTTCTTCCTGAGAAGGTGAACTTGTCAGCCTTTCTTCGGCCTCCTGCTCCACTCCCTCAGCCTTCGGGAGTAGGTGGACCTGTTCACCATGGGGCACTCGAGAGCCAACTGCTGGAATGGAAAGGACGAGCCTGGGGGCAGACCGGCCTGCGTTGAGCCCTGTCTCTGTCCGTCCTCACTGTGGCCCTGTGCGAGTCACTGAACCCACCCAGGTCTTGATCTTTTCATTTGTTTGAAAAAAAAGAAACCTGGGCAGTAATCATATGTCCTCGCGAGGACAATGTGGAGATCCGATGAGCCGGCGGATAAACGCGCGAGGCCCAGCACGTATTAAGTACCCAATAAATAAGAGCTGGTTAGCGTATGGGGCCTTCCCACTAATGACAGCATTTAGCTAAGGCAAATTCAGCCACAAATGTTCAGGACCATACCATTTACCTATGTATTTGTTTATTTTTATTTGCTGGTTGGTGTTTGTTCAACCCCACTGTGTTGTAGGAAAAATGGAAGACTGCCAGGTATATCTGCATTACAAACATCTGTCCTTAAGCTATTCAAAGTAGTACCTTTCACCAGCAAACACGAATGCTTCCCCTTGGTGCTCCACTGCTGAAAGGGACGTCTCTTCTCTTCAAGCCGTGCCATGGAGCTGGGCACTGATGAAGCCAGGCAGGGCTCACACCCTCTGGTAGAAGGGCCCTCGCCCCCACCTGCCGTTGGCCTGGTCCTGGGGGAAGCTGCTTCGGGACCCTGGGAACCCGTCCTGGTTACAGAGACAACTGCAGCTCGTAGCCCATCGGCTCCTGGTGCAGGGACGATGGTGGGATATTCCAGAACGGGCAGTGTGCGGAGGGCTCCAGTCTCCACCTCCCATCCTCTCTCCCCTCTCCTGTCTGTTCTCCTCTGTGTGTTTCTCACAAGGTGACATGTCATCAGATTTGGGGACCACACAGATAATCCAGGATGATTTCCTAATCTCGAGATCCTTAATTACATCTGCAAAGACCCCTTTTCCAAATAAGGTCACAGTCACAGGTTCCAGGGGTTAGGATCATTTTGAGGGGAGGGTTATCACCATTCAGCACACTAGGCATCTTGCAAACTGTTTTAGTGTATTTCGAACCACAATCTATTGCTGGGGGCCGATAGATTTCAGAGTACATGCCCCCTGATGGGTCGGTGGTGGTGGCCTGGAGACCAAGAGCCCACAAGCATCGAGCACCTACTATGTGCCAGGCCATGTGCTGAGTACTTTACACTTTGTCTCATTTTATTTTCACAGCACCTCTGCAAGTCAAGTACTCCTCAGATGGGGAAGCTGAGGCTCAGAGGGATGAAGTTACTTGGCCAAGGTCACTCTGGCAAGCCTTGACCTCCCAGGCTGTGCTCATAGCCACTGCTATCTACTGCCTTCCACAGATAAGGGCAGGCCTGAGGTTGCAGGGGAGAGGCCACAGCTAATGGCCACATGTGACAGGAGGCCTTGTAGGTGACATCCTTGCATAGTTACAGCAATAATGATAACTCATTGTTAATAATCACAGTTAAAGATGGTTATGTTATTATAACATACAGTGTTGTGATAAAGAGTTCTTCCTACAGCCAGACACTGTGCTGCGTACCTTTAAGGTATTATCTCATTTAATTGCGCAAGCACCCTATGAGATAGATACCACCATTATTCCCACTTACAGGCTGACAAAAAAAAAAAAAAAATACATGGAATGTAATATGACCACAAACAAAAACAAGGAAATCAAAGGGAGAGAGGAATAGGGTGCAAAAGCTACAAAGGCAGAGAGAATTATTCATACTAAAAAGAAATGTGTTTCAGAAGGTCCCGGTTTTCGGCTTGGCCCTGGCCCCAGCGCTGAGTGGGGCCCAAGTGCCGTGCTGTCTGCACCCCACCTTCCACAGAGAGGACTCGGGGAGCCTCCAGCCCAACCCGCCCAGAACTGACCTCACCCACGGCAGTTCTGCCCACCAGGCGGCCAGGCCAGAAACCCCGCCTCTCCCTCCGCCCGCCTCCAGCCCCCATCTCTCCTGCGCAGCCCTCAAAGGCACACCTTGGCCTGCCTGATGCCCCAGGTCAAGGCTTCATCTCCTTACTCCTGGGCCACTGCCCAAGCCCTCCCTGACTACTCTCTGGCCTTCTGGTATCTCCCTAACTTCCTACTCCTTAAATCCACCCCCTTTCAACAGCTGGTATGAATTTAGGAAAACTGATTTCCAGCCATATCTTCCCCCTGCTTTTGACCTTTCCAGGCCTGTATGCACAGTATATGCCGCTATCACCCAGCCGCTTACCCACCTTCCAGCCTCAGCCTCCCCCTTTCACCCCTCCCTCAATCATGCATTGAGCTCCCCTGGCACTGACCTGGTTGCTGCTCCCCACCTACAACATGTTTGTACCTCAGGGCCTTTGCACATGCAGATCTCGCTGCTGGAAATACCATTTCCACCTTCCTGGTCTCTCTGTCTCCCTTCCCTGCATGCACACTCTTTGAGGGCAGGGACTGTGTCTGTCTTGTCCACTGTTTTATCCCTAGCCTCGGCATAAAGCCTGGCTCATACAAGGGAATCAACAAATACTTCTGAGTAAGTGAATGGACAATTTGAAGAAGCCCTTAGGTCTAACTCAGTAGGTAGCATATCTTCCCTCGTTGTATTATATTGAAGTTCTTCATCTCCCCCAACAAGTTTGACAGTCATTAAGAGCGGAGGGGTTCAATGCTAAGTCACAGACCCTTGGCCCCAAAATGCTGCACAACATGCTTAGTTAGGCTTACCCAGCGTTTTCTTTTTTCAATGTTTTAATTAATCGCCAGTATTTTAATATTGGGTGATTTCATAAAAATTCAAATTCAGCTTCTCTTAAAAATATCAGGATCTGGCCACCCTGGGCCTGGCCCCCGAAAAATGACCACAGGCTGACGCTGACTGAGTAGCAGCTGCCCCTTCAGCCAAGGTACCTGTTGTCCAGCCATCTCAGGCCCCACCAGCCCACTTCATTCATCTCTGTCGCCTGCCTGGCCCCTCCGGGGTTTGAATCATCAGGTGTCAGGACACGTCGAGTTCATCTGGGAAACCCTCCATTTAAGTGTGTATTTATCTCGTCTCTGAGACGTAGCAAGCCATGTCCAGGAGGCCAGGAAAGCCAACACTTAAGTTGAATTACACCTGCTTTGCTTAGCAGGCAAGCAAGACAGAAACAAGATCAATTGCAAGAGTCATAGCGCCCGAGAGATTTTAAAAAGCACAAGCTGTCCAAAGTCAGCACGGGCGTCCTCATAACGAGGACAGAGGGATGGGTCCTCTAGAGCAGCACTTCTCCAACTTGACCGAGAGCAGGAGTCACCTGGGGCGTCTGCTGACACGCAGATTTGGATGCAGGGGTTCCAGGGCAGCGCCCAAGACTCCGCGTTCCTGACGAGCTCCCAGGTGAGGACGACGCTGCTGGTCCCCAGACATCCTTTCAGTAGCAAGGCTCTGTGACATCCCTGGGTAGAGAGCCCTGGCACTGAGGTCACCCATCTCCTGAGGCAGTGCCACCACCTCGCTCGCCTGGACAGAATGTCTTCCAGGTCCTTCAAGTTTTCTTGGGACCCACCTCTTTCTTGATGTCACCTCTCGTGCTAAAGGTAGGATGCCCTTTGCTTGGAATGCCCCACTGTTTCATTTTGCTCCAGGACAGGGAAGAGTGGTAAGCAAGGGACATGCGGGGGAGGGAGGTGGGGGGCGGGGGTGGGGACAAGGATGGGGGCTCAGCCGTTTATGCCTTTGCTGTCACCTTCTCCCCTCCCCCGCCCACGCCGGACTTGGAAGCGTGCTGTGTCCAAGTAGGCTTCACATGGTCCCAGCCAGGGTGCTATTTTTCCAGGCAGCTGAGGGAAAACCTTTGCCCTCACACATCAGGGATCTCAGAGGAAGCAGAAAGAAACTGACAGGCAGAAAGGGTCCCAGGGGCTTCTCACCCTGAGCTTGTAAACAGGAAGTGCAGGTACACTTGCAGGAACACCCTAGGGTTTCGGGGTTTGTTTTGCAGCCACTCACCTCATTCAGATAAACTAAGGAGAGAATTGTCAGAAACCCGCCGAGCCGTTCACAGCCACCCCTGCCCTGGCAAGGGCAGGCGATGCCAAGCTGCTGGGCGAAGATATGTGTGGGGGGAGGGGGCGATGGCTGGAGCTACACGCCGCAGGGAGGGGCTTACCCTCCCCAAAGTCCCCTCCTGCTGCCCCCTCCCCCCAAAACGTTTCTCAGGACCGTGAAGGGTGGAGAAGCCAAGCTCTCCACCATGGCTGCCGCTGGCGTGGGTTTCAGCAGCGGGCACAGGGGAACGGGGAAGATGGGGTGCCCAGCCCCGTCGTATCAGGCTGCCTGCTCTTGGCTTTCATTACTGTCCCATGTTTTCAAAGTGCCTGCTCCAGGGGGGGCTGGGAGGGTAGAGTTTTGGGACTCGTTCCACCTAGGTACACATAAATAGCAGCAGACAAAATGTCCTTTATCAGCTCTTTCCCAGGAAACAGGGAGAAAATTCTTCTCATCGCCAGATTATAAAAGAACAGGCTCACCCTTTTGGGAGACAGCCCTCTCTTTCTCCCTCCCCTGCGTGGAACACTAAGTCACTGTTCCTCACACCCACCGGGAGGGTCCCTGCTGGAGAGGAGGCGGCGGGAGGAGGAGGTCAGCCGCAGCAGGACGGTTTGCTGCCAGCCAGAGCACAGAAATTCTTTCCCAGGAAAGGGGATGTTACATAGCCTGCTGGGTAAACTGGAAATTATTAACCACGGGATGAGTGGAATCAAAAGGTTTGAAAACTGGTTGTTGGCTTTACTAGGAGTTGCAAGCATGCTAAGGAAGAAAAATATTACAAATCTATTTGAATTTTTCCCCCTGAACCAGGAAGAGGCGTTTCCAACAATACTGTCAAGTAAAGCTCGCCAGTGTTCCCCGCTGGTATTTCAAGGCTGCTTTTGTTATTTTTTCACACAAATGGCCTAGGAAGCACTCAATGTATTTTTCTTTCCTTTCTTCCTTCCCCCCCACAAAAGAATCTGAGTCTTTCTAATCTGCCCATGTCTTATTTTCTGTCTCCCTGTTTCTGATTTAGATAAAGCAGTGACTTCTAAGGGCCTTTGGGGACCATTTACAAACAGAAGAGTCTAAGGTTCTTTCTCATCATAAAAATAATAGGTCCAGCCTCCTGCCGTCATCAGTGAGTGCCTGGATGTGTGGGTGCCTCACGCCAGGGCTTCTCAAAGGCCGGCGTGTGTGCAGACCCCTTGAGCGTCTCGTGAAAACGCAGAGCCTGGTTCAGCAGCTCTGTGGCCCTGAGAACCTGCATTCCTGACGCCAGCGCTGCTGGTTCCTGGGCCGCACGTTGAGAGGCGAGGCGTATACCCCCATCTCATCTAGTCAGTGCTCATGTCTGGTCGGCAGAACTGACTTTATTAAAAGAAGCTGAGGCGTTTTCCCTCCAAAAGGGAGGCAGACAGTGCTGAGCGATCTGTAATCCACTTTTGTGTTCATGACAGGCAGTGCTGACACGGCAAGGTGGGCAGATGGAAATGAGACAACCATGAGCAGACATGCCCAGCCTTGAGACAGCCTCCCGGAGCTAGGAAAGAGGGGAGTATAGACTCTGGGCTTTGGAGGCGGAAAGGTAAAAGTTCGAATCCCAACTCTGCTGCCTACTAGCTGAATGGCCCTGGGCAAGTCATTCACCTCTCTGAGCCGTAATTTCCTCATCTGTTAAGTGGGGTTAAAATCTAGCACCCAGGGTTATGGCAAAGAGCAAATGAGAAAACGCACATAGAGCATGTCACACCTGCCTGGCACCTAGTACCTGCACAATAACTGGTAGCCATTCATTTACTCAGCAAATGTAATGAGCACTTACTAATTTCCTGGTCTGTACTATACACTAGAAATAGAAGGGGAAAAATCCGATATGATGGAACAGTGCCCTCCGAAGATGTCCATGTCCTAATCCCTGGAATTTGTGACTATGCTACCTTATATGGCAAAGGGACTGTGCAGATGTGATTAAGGTTAAGGACATTGAAATGGGAGATTCTTCTGGATTATCCAAGTAGGTCCAGTGTAACCACAGGGAGGTGAAAGCAAAGAAACTTTCCTGGCCATGGTCAGAGAGAGATGCAAAGACTTTGAAGATGGAGGTAGGGGCCTCAAACCAAGGAACATAGCAGCCTCTCCAAGTTGAAAAAAGCGAGAAAGTAGATTCTCCCCTAGAGTTTCTAGAAAGGAATGCAGATCTGCATATACCCTGAGTTTAGTCCAGTTTGACCAGGGTTGGACTTCTGACCTATAGAATTATAAGATAATAAATCTATATCGTATTTTTTTACTTTTAGTTAGTATGGGTATATTAGTTGTATACCTTTATGGGGTACATTTGATGTTTTGATACAGGCATACAATGTGAATTAATCAAATCAGGGTAACTGGGGACATCTGTCACCTCAGGCATTTATCATTCTTTGTATTAGAAACATTCCAATTCCACTTTTAGTTATTTTAAAGTATACCCTAACTTGTCGATTATAGTCACTTCGTTGAGCTATCAAATTTTGTTCATTCTATCTATATAAGTATATTTTTGCACCCATTAACCATCCCCACTTTATCCTCCCCCTCCCCGCTACCCTTCCCAGCCTCTGGTAACCATCATTCTACTCTCTTGTCTCCACAAAATCAATTGTTTTTAATATTTAGCTCCCACATATGAATGAGAACATGCGAGATTTGTCTTTCTGTGTCTGGCTTATTTCACTTAACATGATGTTCTCCAGTTCCATCCATGTTGTTGCAAATGACAGGATTTTATTCTTTTTGTGGCTATATAATGTTCTATTGTGTATATGTACCACAATTTCTTTATCCAGTCATCCACTGATGGACACTTAGGCTGATTCCAAATGGGTATTTGAACAGTGCTGCAGTAAACATGGGAGTGCGGATATCTTTTTGACGTACTGAATTCCACTCCTGTGGATATATGCCCAGCAGTGGGATTGCTGGCTCCTATGGTAGTTCTATTCAAGCATATTATGGGGGTACAGATGTTTAGGTTACGTATGTTGCCTTGCCCCACCCCCCTAAGTCCGAGTTTCAAATATGTCCATCCTTCGGGTGGTGCGCATTGCACTCTTTGTGTATTCTTAGTTTTTTGAGGAACCTCCATACTGTTCTCCATAGTGATTGCACTAATTTATATTCCCACCAGCAGTATAAGAGGGTTCTTCTTTCTCTACATCCTCACCAGCATTCATAATTGTCTTTTTTCGTAGAAGACATTTTAACTGGAGGGAGATGATATCTCATTGTAGTTTTGACTTGCATTTCTCTGATGACTAATGATGTTGAGCATTTTTTCATATACTGTATGTCTTCTTTTGAGAAATGTCTATTCAGATCATTTGCCCATTTTTAATTGGATTATTTAATTTTTTCCTATTGAATTGTTGGAGCTCCTTATATATTCTAGTTATTAATCCCTTATCAAATGGGTAGCTTTCAAATATTTTCTCCCATTCTTTGAGTTGTCTCTTCACTTTGTTGGTTGTTTCCCTTGCTGTGCAGAAGCGTCTTAGCTTGATGTGATCCCATTTGTCCAATTTTGCTTTAGTTGTCTGCACTTTGGGGCTATCGCTTGAGAAATCATTGCCCAGACCAATGTCCTGAAACATTTCCCCAATGTTTTCTTTTAGTCATTTCATAGATTCAGGTCTTAGATTTAAGTCTTTAATCTATTTTGATTTGATTTTTTATATGGCAAGAGATAAGGGTCTAGTTTCATTCTTCCACATATGGATATACAATTTCCCCAGCACCATTTTTATATTGTTTTAAGCCACTAAATTTGGGTTAATTTGTTATAGCAGCAATGTGAAACTAATACAACTGACAAGGTTCCTGCTCTCACAAAACTCATGCTTCTAGTATGGATAGAGACAAGAATTGAGTAAATAAATGAGCAAGGAAGGATTAGGTTACTCCCCATGAAAACAAGAGGTGACATGATAGAGAATGAATTTGGGGGAATGGGTGCCCAAGAAGGCCTCTTGGAGGAGGTGATGTTTCTACAAAACCTGAATAACAAGCGAGAACAAGGCCGGAAATGGCCTGAAAACAGCTCCAGGCAGCAGGCGCAGCAAGCTGGGTGTGTTGTCAGATGGAGCGGCAGCCAGTGTGGGGGAGGGCGTGTAGGGCTGGGAAGGCCAGGCTAGGAGGAGTTTGCATTCTAAGTGTCATTTCTATTACTCTGGTGTATCTGCTGGAACATTTTGGGTGTCAGAGCGAGTTACTAAGACCTAGCAGAGCACCAGAGACCTGGCGTAATTGTTTGCTTGGGCTACCATAAAGTGTCACAGTCTGAGTGGCTTCAACAACAGAAATTTATTGTCAAGGGTCCGCAGGATTGGTTTCTTCTAAGGCCTTTCTCTTGGCGTGTCTTCCTGTGGTCTTCCCTCAGAGGGTGTCTGTGTCCTAATCTCCACTTCTTATAAAGACATCAGTCATGCTAGACCAGGGCCCACCCATGCGGCTCCATTTGTACCTTCATCCCCTCTGTAACGGCCTTATCTCCAAATACAGTCACATTCTGAGGCACTGGAGGTTAGGAGTTGAACATATGAATTTTGAGGAGATACAGTGCAGCCCATAACACCCAGGAAATGTTCGTTCTTGACAGTGGAGATTTCATTACCAAAACCCCTCTTTGAAAAACTGTATATGTGTGAAAGAAATCCCTTCATAAGCCACCTCGCTCGGTGGAGGAGACTTCTGAAAGAGGAGGCGCTAGAGGAGAGAGATGGATGGTCTGCTGAGAAGATGGCACTGTGCTGACCACAGAGCCAAGCAGCAGAGGGCTGGGGGTGTGCAAGCCTGGGGCAGAGCGTAACTGTTCTGCGGAGGGGAGGAGAAAGGAGACGCCAAGGCTGAGTGCTGCAACGGGGACGGGTCAGTGAGAGAGGAGGGAGAGACCCAGGACTGCTTGGTGCATTAGTAGAAGTGTTATTTCTAATGGCAAGTTCTAAGCAACTTTACTGCTCAATAGAAACTTCTCTCTCTTCTTGCTTCCTCATGAACCCATGAGTAAATTCCATATTGTGTGAGTAGGTTCCTTAGGAGGAGCTTCAGGAGGAGGACGGGGCCACCAGTGTGGTTATATATGCAACACTTTACACAATATAGAATATGGATAGGTTACATAGGGCCTTCTGACATTCGTATGGTGTGTTACAGTCGGTTTCAAACTTTTAACAACAGACTCTTTGGTCCATATTACATTTTATGCCAACCTAAGTGGAGCGACTGCCCCTCTTTTCCCCATGAAGACTTTTCTGAACTTTCCAAGGCTCCACATGTGCAGTTTAAATGACTGGGCCCTGCATATTTCCATGATCCGCTAGAGCAGCAGTGGGACCCTGGGCGAGAGTGAGGGTGGGGCCTCACCACTCACCTGTGATGCCATTTCAAACACCACGTCCAATCCCCAAACTGCCCCCATTAGAAGCGGAGGGGACACAAGTACTTTGAAAACCACCCGCATATTGTGATTTTAAATAACAACAGTCCTGTCTCAAAGAGGATCTGGGGAATGTCCAGGGTCCTCAAGCTTGGGTCAGGTGAGACATGGCGTGGCCGTTTCAGGTAGGCTGCATCCTACGTGGCTCCAATATCTGCTGGCACTTTGAGGTTTGACTCAGTGATAACAATACTACAACTTTTGGTTTATTTTTCCAAAAGTTGGAAAACGTTGGCATTACTGAATCCAATATATGGATGTGAATTCACCTTGGCTAATGTTAAGAGAAGCTGTGTCCCAGCTTGCCGGACCCAGTCACCTGGAGACAGGAGGCTCTCTGGCTAATGTTGCCAAATCCGCAGTGTAAGCTAGCCCTTCGTGAGAATTTAGAGCAACTCTCTCGCAAAGTGCTTTTCATGGTTCATCTGCTTAGGGAGTGTATGGCTATTAGCCATTCACCCCTTGCTGGAAGGATATCAGATGCCATCCAAAATAAAAATCCGTGACAAAGAAGAAAGGCTCATGTCCATGGCTAAAACAAAGTGATATAATCCAGCAGGATTTATTTCGGGGAATGCACTGCAGGATTTGGAACAAATACTTGGGGAGCAAGTGGGCAGGGGGTGTGGCTACCAGGGCTACTACCACACAACTCTAGAACACACCGTGCCTACTGCCCACTGGGGGTGTGCAACATGGAGGTACTGGGGAGACCCCTGAATGGCACAGTTTGATAACAAATGTGGTACCTACATTGCCTTCTGGCAAAGGTAGGCCTTGTTTCCCAGAGGGCCCTGAGTTGACAGAGCCCCCCAGATTTACGAATCTCTATCAGCAGAGTCTGGAAGCAGTGTCAGTGCAGTGTAGGAAGCCCTATGCCTTTGTGTGACACAGGGGAGAAAGGCAGAGTGGGGACAACTACTTGGTACTTGCATGAGATTCTTTAAGATTTGGCTATGAACTGTGGGGTGGGACCCTGCCTGCCCTGTGATCACACAAATCTTCAGTAAAACCTACACATATGGATTTCTTTGTGAATAGCAGCAAGGGGCTTGAGTTCTGAGTCCAGGATGAGCCCAAGTCAGCACACATGGAGGAGACATGGGGCATCTGGTGTACATCAGTCATGACTATTCATTCATTTATGGAGCACTGACTGTATGCAGGCAGTGCAGCAGGAACAGGGAACACGTTTCTAAACAGACAAGTCCAGATTTTTTTGTGTGGTAAAACACGCACAACATAAAATTTACTGTCTTCGCCATTTTTAAGTGTACAGTTCAGTGGCATTAAGTACATTCACGTTGTGCAACCATCACCACCATCCATCTTCAGAACTTTTTCATTTTGCGAAACTGAAGCTATAGCTATTAAACAACAACTTCCCACCCCCGCTCCTCCCCAGCCTGGCAGTCACCGTTCTACTTTCCGTCTCTGTGCATTGACCGCCCTGGGTTCCTCAGGCAAGTGGAATTGTGCGTTACTTGTCTTTTTGTGACTGGCTTATTCCATTTAGCATAATTTCCTCAAGGTTCATCCTTGTTGTAGCAGGGATCAAAATTTCCTTCCTTTTAAAGGCTGAATACTATTCCATTGTATGGGTAGACCACACTTTGTTTATCCATTCATCTGATGAGAGACACTTGGGTTGTTTCCACATTTGGGCTCCTATGAGTAAGCTGCTAGGTACATGGCTGTACAAATATCTCCTTGAGATCCTGCTTTCGTTTCTTTTGGCTATAAACCAGAAGTGCAGTTGCTGAATCATATGGTAATTCTATGTTTAAGTTTTTGAGGAATAACAATACTATTTTCCACAGGGGCCATACCATTTTACATTCCCACCAACAATGCACAAGGATTCTAATTTTTCCACATCCTTGTCAATGCTGTTATTTTCTATGTTTTTCTTATAGCGGCCATCCTAATAGGTGTAGTTTTGATTTGCATTTCCCTAATGATTAGTGATGTTGAACATGTTTTCCTCTGTTTGTTGGCCATTTGTATATATTCTCTGGAGAATTATCTATGAATTGAAACGGACTTTGCACATTTTCAATTGGGTTGTTTGAGGGTTTTGTTTTTGTTGTTGGGTTAACAAGTCTGAATTTTTGGGTCCTTATAAGACCTACCTAATTTCTCCAACCTTTGATTGCCAAGTCCATAAGACACTCCCCATTGACAAAATAAATAATCCATAACAAAGACTTCCACATGTCACAAAACAAGCAATATTTCTAAATCTTCCAACCTTGCCCTGCTTAACCCCTGTACAGAGCGGCGACCTTCAGCTCGGAGAGGAAACTGGGAATGTCTAAGACCCAAGCACACAGCTTACATTCTTCTCATCTTGCAGTTCCCATCTGTGTAGCCTTCACTTTGCAGGAGGTGGAAATAACCCTTTGCTTAGTTCAAAACTGCAGCTGCTGATGTGTGAAAAAACCCCAAAGTCATGGTCACATGCCTCACAAGCAGCTGCCCTTGAACTTGAATATTTCCACTTATAAACAGCTGGTTTTCCTTGGAAAGCAAGGAAGATTGTGTGATAAGTATTGAGAAAAATTTATCTCTACTGGTATCCCAAAGTGAGATAGATTGAATTGGCACAGGATTGAGGTTGTTTATTCTTAAGAATATCTTTTTCTTGCTTTAATACATAGAAATTTAAGCCTATAGAGTTTGGTCTGAACAGCTACACAATAATATACCTATATGTGTATTTTTCAGCCCCAAGACATTTATATGTCCCTAACATTGTACAAGGTCTGCGCAGCATGTTACCTATACCACACAGTATATTGCAGAACGCATGTTGTGTTGTATACGGTAGAGTGCATTAAACAGCTTACAATCGAGACCACATTAATGAGGCTGACTATGTACCATTCACGTTGTTAAGCACTGTTTGTGTATCAGAAGTGGTAACCAGGAGGAATCAAGAGCAGGAATCCTAACTATGTCAATTACTAGCTTTGAGACCCTGGGAAAGCTACTGAAGCCTCAGTCTCTTCATCTGAAAAATGGGTATAACATCGCCATATTTCATCAATTCTAATATGCACAATTGTCTACATTTTAGTAGATCTGGAACTGGAGCATGTCACATAATCAACAGAGTTTAGATTTAATAAATAATAGTGTCACCTGTTCCAGATGTTTTCATGAAGATTAAAGGAGATCCCATATACAAAATGCTGAGCATCGGCTCTGACATGTAGTGCCCCTAAAATGCATATTAGCGAATACTACTTAATCCATATCACTAGCTCTGGGTCCGCCACAACTGTCTCGTAGACATCCTCCCTGCTCCTCCCCAGTTCTTTCCTTCTTAGTATACGGCGCCACCTTTTACCAGCTGCTCAAGGTCAAAAATCTAGGCATCCTCTCTGAGTCCTCTTTCTCTCACCTGAAATAAAATTCATGCCCACATCCTGTTGGCACCATCTTCCAAACACATCTGCACTCTGACACTCCTCACTGCCCCCAGGAGGACCAGAGTCACCCTCACCTGTTGTCCTTCTTGTTACACCGGCCTCCTCACTCAGCTCCTGGCTTCCACTTTGCTGTGCCTCTCCTACCACACAGCAGCCGGAAGATCCTTCCAAAACCCAAGTCCCCCTAATAGCCTCTGTCCCATTGAAAATACGATCCCCATCTTCTCCCTGCCTACAGAGCCCTGCATGACCTGGAGCGATAGACTGAATTGTGTCCTGCCCACCTGCAATTCATATCTTTGAGCCCTTCCTCCCAGTGTGACTATAATAGAGATAGGGCCTTTAGGGAGGTACTTAACGTTATGTGAGGTCATAAGGGTGGGGCCCTAATCCAATGGGATTGGTGTCCTCATAAGAGGAAGAAGACACCAGAGCTCTCTCTCCCTGCATGCTCGGAGGAGAAAGCCACATGAGAACACAGCTGGAAGGTGGCTGTCTGCAAGACAGGGTAAGAGACCTCACCAGAAACCAGCCCTGCCAGCACCTGGATTTTGGACTTTAAGCCTCCAGAACTGTGAGAAAATAAACTTCTGTTGGTTAAGCCCCAAGTCTGTGGCATCCAATTACGGCGGCCTGAGCTGATTCACACACCTGGCCTCTCCTGACCTCCTCATCCTCCCTGCGCAGGACCCTCCTCCTCGGGCAGTGTGCTCCTCCAAATGTGCACACGCTCTGGTCTCCTTGCTGATCCTTGAGCCTGCTGAGCTCATCCCCACCTTAGAGCGTTTGTAATTGCTGTTCCCTCTGAGAATGATTCTCTGAGAATTTTGCAGAGCTCACTCTCTCACTTCCTTCAGGTTTCTACTCAGTGTCACCCAAGGTGTCTCTATTCATGCTAAGTGGGACTTTCCTTTCCCCATCACCCTGCATCCCTAATCCTGCTTTACTTTTCTCCATGACACTAACATAATACTATGTACGCATTTGTCTATTGTCTCTCTCTTCTCCTAGAATAAAACCTCCTTGAGGAGATCGGAGTCTGGCCATTGTGCTCCCTGCTGTATCCCAGCACCCACAAAGTGCCTGGCATGCAGCAGGATTGCAACATGCATGTGTTGAATGATTGAGCGAATGAATTTGTATGCATTATGCATGCTTTATAGACAGATGCCTGTGCACATACAAACACATTATATGCACATGCATTCACATACATATATTCATATCTACATTAACCTGTATCTGCATCCACATCTATCTATAAACCACAAAGCAGGACACATTCATTTGCAAAGAGGATACAGACTAAGATTTTGTCTCAGACTCTGTGTACATCGATCAAGGAATCCTAGTGGCAAAATAACACTATGTTTGAAGAAACACAAACCCAAGATCACATAGCTACCAGGTCTATCAGAGGCCAATTTCCTAACTGCACTAGGTTGCCTCTTGAGAATCTCAGCATAAACTATGGGAAAGGAGGAAATTAGAACCAAAGAATGGTAGAGCTAGAAGGCTCTTCAAGATTCTGTAGCTCAGAGTCAACAAAAAAATGTGCTACTGTTCTCCCCTCTCATGCCCTTGCAGACATCACTAATAGATCACAGTATTTTCCCCCACTGAACTACTGAGTTCTCCTTCATATGCTGTTCCAGGCAGCCTCAGCCACCCAAATGAAGTAATTTGTCATCCCAAATCTAATCCACCCCAATCAATTTTTGGATTGAGAGTCTGAGGCCCACAGAGAAGCATTTATTTGTCCCAAATTGCATAGCATGTCAGAGGCAAAGCCCAGGCCACCAAGGCTGATCTGGCTTGTGTTCCTGTGGTCAGACATTAAACTGGAAGGGAACTTAGAGGTCATCTTTAATATAAAATCACACAGAAAGTTATTTTTTTAGTGATCTCTCACTACTTCTGATTACTTCAAAAGATTTCAGTCACTTGCCACCAAAAGTTAACTCACTAGTAAAATGAGCTGTAGGAATCAGACCAATACCAGCTCTCAGCAAGATGCTAAATCACAGTCAAGAACCAAGAAGAAATTCCTGCCTTTTGAGGTCAAGGAAACTAAAAGACAGTTCAGCAAAAATAGAAAGAGGCTGAGCAGCTTGAATAGGGAAAAGTGGGGGCGGAGCAACACGTTTTCCCAAAGCCAGGCAGGCTGCAGAAGACACTGCTGCCCTCTCCCTAAACCCAACGCCATTCTGCACTCTTATCTCTGCTAACAGAACCCCAGTCTTATTCAGATAGCTACTCCTCGGGCAAGGTAACTCTATCGCTAGCTCAAGACTGAATCCTAATTGTCTAAGCCAAACATGCAAGCTCATTCACCCTGATAATGATGAATACAAAACTGCATGTGACCTGATTCTGTCCACAATCCTGCCACAGGACTCTGGGTAAAGTTTACTCACCATTAGAATGAGAAGCACTGAATAAGACAGTCTCCTTTTGCCTCTGGATGACATTGCATTTGGGTGAGATGACTTGGCTGGGGCAGCCATCTTGGCACCATGAGGGGAACAGCCTGAGGCAGGACTGACAAGCCCAGGACCCCAGAGTGGAGGGACAATGGGAGGAACTTGGATGCTTGATAACATGGAGAACCAGGGAGTTAACCAGCCTTAGAGACACCCTGCCTTGGGTCAAAGATCTTCCTTCTTGTTTAAACCATATTGAGTTGGGTTTCTCTTACCTGCTACCCAAAGCACTCCAACTGGTACCCAAGACACCTCCCATTTCCTCCTAGAGATTGAAACAGGCCCAGTCAAAGCTCCAGGTCTTCCCCCAGTCCCAGGCATTGCACTCCCGCTCTCCCAGTTGTGTAAGGACACAGCAGATCCTTATATTTTGGGGCAGCTGAGAGAACTCCACCATCACAAAAACATATTCCTGGTGTCTGAAATACCACCCCTAGGGAGGCATTGTTCTCTTTAGATATGCAAATGATCCTAGGATGGAATAAGTCCCCTAAGTGTGAAAGAACTAATCCCATCTCTTTCTACTTCCAGGAAACTTGGGCTGCATGTGGTTACCGAAGAAACAGATGCTGAGATGGGAGGTAACTTACGGGGATTTTAGCAGGGAAATGCCTGTGAGAGGAAATGGGGAAGGGAGGGAGAGCCGTCAGGCCGTGAAGCAAGGCCCTGGGTGGAGGAGAGAGGGAAGGAAGACTGGGTGGAAGCGTCCTAGGCTGCCGTGCTATCTCAGCAGGCTTGGCAGGGCCATCGTTTAGTCACAGTCTAGTGTCAGAGGAGTCCCGTGTCTGCTAGGGATAGCCTGCCTTGGTATTCCTGCCATGGTCAGTCCGTGGTGACAGGGAGGGTGGGGAAGCAGCCCATGGGAGGCATGGCCTTTGCACAGACGTAGCTGGAGTCCTTGGTCACTTACGCACCCTGTAAGTAAAGGACTGCAAAGGGCATTCTGCAGCTATCACAGGCAGCTGGAAAAAATGGGCTCCTGGGGTAGGGGGGAAAGAGACATAGGGGTGGGAGACACCCCAGCAGGGAATCGAAGTCTGAGTGATGGTCACATTCTTTTCCACGTGGGCACTCACTTAGTAAACGTTTTTTTTCAGTGAAGTCAGCTCAGCCCACCAATTCTTCGGATGGGTGTCGGGCTGTCATTGCTAACTAGTGGGAACTAGAGAAGGGGCTAGTTCACTTGAGAGCATTAATGTGGCATGGGCCAGGTTGGCACAAGAGAAAGCTGGGCTCACAAAGCAGCAAGGCCCAGGAGCCACATGTGCCTGGGTATTAGTGTCACTCTGGGTTTCACAGGCCATATTGCTTGGGGCAGCTTGAGGCCATTTCACCTTGTTCTCACGGGCCAGGAGGAACCCCAGGTTACCTCCAAGTTATTGTATTTGTAGGATATAAACCTGGCTGCTGCAGCACTGATGCAAAACACCGTGGCACAGACGAGAAGGAAGTCGACTTCTCAAACCAGGACCCAGGCTCCTGCTGTCTTGTTGCTCTGCCCTCCCCAGAGCGCTGTGGAATAATATCGTCAGCAAAATAATATTGAGAGGATAATGCCTCGGCAGCCTATATATGTGCCAGGCACTGTTCTCAATACTTTACAGATATTAATTCTTTAACCCTCAAAATTTCCCTATGGGGTAGATAATATTATCTCAATTTTGCAGAAGCCGAACCCGAAGAAGTTTAACCACCAGCTCCAAAAATCTATGCTCACGACAACTACATCTGTCAGCAAGAAGGAAGGGGTCAGGCAGAGAGGCATGGATGCCTTCCTCCCTTTAAGGACATGAGACAGACACTGTTGGTCAGACAGCCACCCTGGGTTACAAGGAAGCCTGAGAGATGTGGTCTTTAGCTTGGCAGGCATGTGCAAAGTACCTGGTTAACTCACTGCTCTGCCTGGAATGGTTCTCCCAAACCTTTGGTCATGGTTTACACCATCATTCAAGATTTGCCAGGCCATGATTTAGGCCAACATCACTATTATTCAAGATTCAGGTCACCCTCACTGGGAAGATCCTCCTAACTCCACCCCTGGCTCGGTTAAATGCCTCCCTCAGGGCTTCCACAAGCTCCTGGGTCCCTTCTATTTCTGCTCATATCATATGTCAGTGTAAGAGCCTCCCCAGTCCCAAGACTATTTGGTCCACACAGTGTTAAAAATAAAAAACATACAAAATGCCAAATATATGGCTTCCCCTTAAAAATCACAAGGCACAGCTATGCTGGACAGTTATTGGGGCATAGTGACAGTCAACCGAGACTGAGGAGCTTCCCAATCCCTGTTCAGAGGACAGGTGCTCTCTGTTCTCACAGACCCCTGCTCTGTCTGTCTCCCAGCCTGCCTGCTTCATTCATTCGCGTTCCTCACCTTGCCCCGTGGGTAGGAGCAATGGCAGCCCCACTGGGCCTCGGGCTTCTTTGGGGGTAAGGTATGTTTCATCCAGACGTGATTTTGCACTCGGCACACACTAGATGCTCAAAAATGTTTGCTGAGCATGTGAATAAGTCTGATGAAAATTCAGGGTTAAATTGCATCGTGGCATGGCCATGCATTCCACCCACACTCTTCCCAACCCTCGCCCCAAAGAAATCTATATTTAATTGCATTTGCAAAATCAGAGCCTCCAAGCTCTGATTTGGAGATTCTTTCTAAACGTCAGAAATGCGGCAGCCTGGCGAGCTCGAGCCTATTTCTAGCTCTGCTGTGTTTCCTGGGCAGCTGCATTGTTCTTAGTGGCAGAGAAGCGGAGGCGGCTACTGTCCGACTCCCCGCCCACCTCTCCCAGCCTCCCTCACGCCTTTCTCCACTTCTCTTTCTCTGTCCGCTGCCTATTCTGTTGGATAGTTATTTTTCTATTTTTTGCTCAGCACTAATCAGAGTGGTGGGAGGGGAAATAAGAGCTCTTGACCGTGTGAAAGCGCTTTGCCAGGGTCCCCGGGGAGAATCTTGTAGGCATGCAGCGCCAGAGGTCACTGTCACCTTGGCCTTGAGGTGACCTGTTCACCAAAGTGAAATGAAGATATCAGTCAGCTGTCAGGTAAATGCTAATGGGAGCGCCTGGGCAGAGAGCCCGCGGGCCTGGGAGCCCTTCCTTCCCGCTTCTGCAGCACAAAGGCCCCAGTGACTGAGTGATCCGATGAGAGGTCACTGGGCAATGTCAGCCTCTGATCGAATGCTCCCCCTGGCCTGGTTTCAGGAGCTTCGGGGCCGCCTCGCTGCGTTCCCCTCGTCCCTCCCTGCTTCTATTCTAGTGGAGGAAGGCGAAGCGTTTGTCGGAGAGCCCTCCCATCCTCCCCTTCCCTATCTGGCAGGAGAGAAAGCCTATCTTTGTGTCCCCAGTTCTGAAAGCACAATGAAAACCGGCATCGTTATCCTCCAGCCGTAGATGGGAAACGCGGGGTGCTGGACACGGGTCGTCACGTGGGAGGAGGGATGAGCCTGGATTCCGTCACAGAGAAGAACAGGAAACAGTGGCCGCCTTGTCTATCGCTGTGTGAGCGATCACACCGCAGAGGCCTGGGGAAGTCAGTGCTCAAAACAGGAACCTCCGCTCCGCAGGGCCCAGGACGAACCCGCCTGCTAGATCCGCCGCCCCGACAGCGGCTCCTTTTTGCCGTCTGTCTGCTGCTTTCCCAGCGCGGGGTCTACACCCGGCCCCTCTCTGGCTCTCGCCCGCAGGAAGCGTCTTCCCCACCGTCATCCCGACCCCCGTCCCCTTTGGGCTGTCTTGTGAGAAGCTAAAGAGTCCCTTTGTCGCCATTCTCATCCAGTTTTCTGCAAACCCTCCTGCTCCTCAGTCAGTCGACCTGCTTTGAATCTTCTTTGGCCTTTTCCTCCCGCGCCCGCTTGCCGGGGCGCTGCCCTGCTGGACTCTAAAGCTGGACTGCCTGTCATCTGTCGGTGTCATGTCAGGGTAGAAGAGCAGGAAAAGTGCTGTCTCTCACAGCTTTCCAGAATGAAATGTAAATGGTCACCAACTCGTAATGGTCCTTCCGGCTGCCATGTATGAGGGGGCAGTGTGGAACGTGGATGCGTTTTCCCGCCACAGTGTGGGATGGGAAGGAAAGCCTGGCTCCGCCTGGGCCTGAGAGCGGAGCTCTGGCGTCCACCGGCCTTACCAAGTGCTCTGTCCCCACAGGCCGTGGCTTGGTGAGCGCTTGGCCTTCGCTGCAGTGGCCTTTCACAGAGCCCGGATGCGGATGGTGGAGAGGGGGCAGAGCGGGAGGCAGCACTTTCCCCACACCTGACTTGGGGATGCTTTCTAAGACGGAAGATGATGAAAAGCTTCACCATAGGAAACAGGTCTGGGAGGCAAGCATGGTAGGAAAGGCGGTCCCTGGGCCTGGCATTCTCCCTTTTTCTATTTCATGGGGACGGGGGATGTCAGGGCGGGGGTGAACATGATGTGGGCTGTGGGAAAAAATCACCCACTTAAAGCTCTGGAAAAGCAGTAACAAACAGGGCAGTGTCCGATGGCTTTCCCTTCTATAGGAAATTGAGTGACTTCTGGAAAGACTGGCCCTGTATGTGTTGGGTTTTCCGAGGACGGAGAGCTCCACAGGCCTGTAGGGGCTGGGGACACACCCAGGACAGACGCAAGGCCCGAACACTCGTCCCTGTGTGCCCTCCACCTGCCCTCGATCCACTCCTAGCTCCAGAGGTTTGACTCCTACGGCTGCGTCGCCCAGTCTCCCTCAACTTCCTGTTTCTGGCTGGGTTTGCCCAGGAGGCACTGAAAAGCAGTAGGGAGGCAGGAGGAGCGAGAGGCTGGGGCGCCTTTCCCTGCGCCCACCTTCCTAAGGCACTGTGCATCCAGCAGGTGTGTGTCTCTTCAGGCCCAGGGATGGTAATGGCTTCCGTATCGTTAGTTGTATCAGTTACCTATTGCTGCGTAACAAACCACCCCAAAGCTAGTGACTTATAACAACCATTTACTTGCAGATGATTCTGCAGTTGGGCTGGGCTCCTCCAGGCGGTTTTTCCACGGGTCTGAGGGGACCCATGTGGCCGCAGTGACAGCTTGACCGGGGTGAAGGGACTCATCAGCAGCTGGTGCTAACTGTCGGCTGCTTCCCTGGTTCTCTTCCACTTGATCTCTTATGCTCCACTAAGCTAGACCTAAGGCTTCTTTACATGCAAGTCTCAGAGCACCCTCTAGGAAGGGTAAGGCAGAAGTTGCAAGGCTTCTAGAAGCCTTGCCTTGGAAACCTCGCAGTGCCACTTCTGGCACATTCTATTGTCCAAAGCCAGTTGCAAGACCAGACAAGATTAAGGAGTGGGAAAACTGACTCCATCTCTTAATGGAGCAGCTGCAGTCATATTGCAAAGGGAACTGGATACTGGGATGGGAAGAGTTTATGATGAAAACTTGCAATGTAGCACCAATGCCTTTTGGTACTCAAATTCTGTGGTTCTCTTAATTTTCCCTACCTAGATAAGTATTCCCTTCATTAAAATCTCTTCTATGGAATCACTGGAGTGAAGTTCTGCTCCTGCCAGGACCCTGATGGGTATATCTTATGATAGTAGCACCATCTCTACTCATGGTCTATTTATTAGCATTGCTATTGTTGTCCATATGCTCCACATGTGAAATTTTAGACAAAGCCCTTGACTTGCTAGAATTTTGATTTGCAGAGTCACACGCATATCCAACAGTGGCATTTTATGTTCAACACAGCCCTACACAAATGAACGCAAGCTGTCTGTCTCATCAGGAGTAGCTAACATGTTGCAAGCAGGTACGATGGCCCCAACACGGTCTAAGAAGCCCGTGTATTCGAGATCTGATTCAGTCCTCACAACAGCCCTAAGAAGGAGACACCATCTCATCCCCATTTCACAGAGGAGCAGATGAAGGCACTGAGGGGTTGACTAACTCGCTCGAAGTCACACAACCATTTGGAGAATGGCCGTCAAAATCTTCCCTAAGAAATTTTTTGGTTTTTTTTTTTTTTTTTTGCTTATTTGCTTATTTGCCATTGGTGATTTTTTTTTTAACTTGTGAAAAGTCAAGAATGAAAGAGAATTTAAGAAGTCTGCATGGCGTAGAGCACCACGTGCAATAAGATGGGCATAATCTGTCTCCCTTTTGCACTATGCAGTTGTGATTGATGGTCACTTTGCAACGCTGTGAACCACATAGGGCACAAGTATGTAGCACGTGTTAAATTTGTCCGTTCGTGTTGATTTCTGTAGACAGCTAGGCATCTGACCTTTGGTCTGGAAGGCGTCCCTGAAAATCAGATGTTGGTTGTGTTATTTTGCCTTACCACACAGTTCACATCACAGCCTGTTACAGGTGCCCCCGGTACCTTTTTGGTACTCCAATGGGGGTTTGCTTTGACTATACCCCATGCTCAAGCCCACTGCCACTAGCTTGTCATTGCAGGCTGCCGATGCTGGTGAAATCGTACTCCTGCACACAGGTAAGTTTCTGGGGCCTGGTTAGTAAACCATACTTTCAAGAATGTTCATAACCTCCACCCAGCTGGCTCTCTGCTCAATGTCCAGAATAAGCAAAAACCCTAGAATCATTGTCCTGAAGAAGGGACACCTTCAGTGGAAGGTGGCTTCTGTCACTGGGAGATAACATGGGGTGCTGCAGTAGTTTTCTAGTGATCAGCCCTGCCTCTGGCCTTGCACCCCCTCTAATCAGTTGTCCACGCAGAAAGCAGAGTGATCCTCCTGAAACACAAAGCAGGCCGCCGTCTCTCCCCTGCTTCCAAACCACCACACGACGGTCAGCATCTTGGCTGAGCTCTTCCCTACAATAGCGCCTTCCTTTCTGACTTCATCTCATGCCATCCCCCTTCCTGATCTCAGGCCACGCTGGCTTCCTCACTATTCCAAAGACATGCTGGGCTTGCCCCTGCTCAGGGGTTTGTACCTGCTGTTTCCTCTACCTGGGATGCTCTTCCCTCAGATCTCTGCATGGCTGGTTCCTTTTCATCACTTCTCACCTGGAATGTCAACTCCTCAGAGAAGCCCTCTGGTCTTTCTCTTTCACATCACTCAATCTCATTTTTATTACATCTCTTATCACTACTCAATATCTTTCTGGTCATTCAGTCACGTACTTTCCTTCTCCCATGAGCAGAGGCATGAGACCAGCAACGCTCTCTGGGGACCCACAGAGAGGATCCACCAAGTCCAAATCTACTTCCAGGTGGCCAGTCCAGAGTTCTAGCCACAGCACCAGCCTATTTCTTGAGCAAGGGTTGGAATTTCATTCTCAGTGGCTTTGGAAATCAGATGTCAGCCCACAGCCCCATGACTCAGCAGGCAGCATGTGAGAAGGCCAGCTTGGGGACACAAGGTCCTTGGGTCTTCAGAGAGATAGCAGCACTCCTGGGAACAAGGCCACAGATGAACGCTCAGCATTGAGCTGGAGGACTGACCTGCCCACTGGAAGCTGACCCTCCCCTGGACCACGCCAACTCGTGACATTTCACAAACCAGGCAATCTCCCAGCCTTTTGAAAGCTGGTATCGGCTAGCTATGGAATTACCATGCAGATAGTGCTCAGGGGATGAAATTAAATATCCCTTTTCAGAACAAAGGCAAACACAGTCCTCTAGCCCATCCTAGGAGCACTGCACTGGGAGGCCTGCTTCCGTGCCAGGCATTCAAAGCTCGCGGGCTCTCCTGCCTGCTTCAGCAGTTCCTGGCAAAGTGCAATGGCGTTCTCCTGCTTTGAAATCTAATTGCCTACCCACGGCTGTGAATCCCATCTCCAAAGGCAAAAAAAGAAAATTAAAAAAAAAAAATTTAAGTCGGTCGGGGGGAGGGGGTGGTTGGAGTTATTGTGGAACCAACCCAGATGAGCCCATTTAAGTTTTTGACATTTATGCCTTTTGAGGAGACCAATTAAAAAAAGAAAGAAAGAAAACACTCCAAGAAGTTCCTGTTTAAAAGAGAAAGATCCATAAATGCAGCTTCTGTCAGTAATGAGAACATGGAAATCACAAGCAAAACAGAAAACTCATTCCCCCAGAATCCTAATGATCTCCAGGATAATTGTGCTGGTCTCTCAAATCAGGGAGTGGACGGTGACAGCCCTGGCTTTTCATATGAGGGTCGGATGGGTTCATGTTTTTTTAATTGGGCTCATTTCTAAGCAATGTGCTTGTCATGATGCCTTAATCCCTTCCCTGTGCCCCGGCAAAAATGCCTCCTCTCTCCTTGTCTCCCTCAAACAAATGCTGCTTCTCAACGGCGAAATGAGCTTCCCTCTCTTGCAAACAGATTTCTTATCATATGACTGATCCGCCGTGGGTGAGCTTGCATCGCTCTTGCATAAGAGAGCAATTTCCTGAAGAAAAGAAAGGGGGGCATCAAACTGCTTGCTGTTCCTTGTTTTCCATATTAACGTCTTCAGCCTCAGTGCCTGAGGATAATGGAAAAGAAGCGACTTCATTTCAGAGGATGCATATCAATCCTCAGACAGCAGTAGGATGTTTAGGACAATGTAAGAGGCAGCCAGGTATTCCTGCATGTGTTTTATTTGACAGGACTCACAGGAAGGAACAAATTCTTTGACAATTTTAAAGCTTCTCCAGGCAAAATGATACCTTCTGATAAAATCTCCTAACAGGTTAAAGTTCAACAATGATTAACCAGTTATTAATAGAAAACTTTGCTATTACGGCAGAATGTAAATTAGCAGGCTTCATTTAGGATGCTTAAAACAAACAATGAGATCTTAAAAGTAATAAAAACAATAATGAGCATTGGAGATAAAAAATAAAGAAAGTATAATTTCTCAAGGGTGTTCAGAGGTGTGAAAAGTGACAGCAGCCATCAGTTAAATAAAGCACCAGCAATTTGGCAGACATTAACCATACCGCACAGTCTCAGGGGGCCTCAGAGCTGTCTTCAGGCTTCTCCTCTGGGTTCTGGCTCCCAGCTTCGTCCCACCCAGAGAGGGCAGTGAGCCCGGCACAGGCCCAGCATGAGACAGCCCTGATCATAGGGTAGAGGTAGGGGCGGGGGTGGGGGTTAGGGCAAGGTCAAAGAAAGAAGAAAAAGGGAGGCAAGGAGAAGGGGAGGAAGAGACTACTATTCTACACTCATTGGTCGATTCAATCTGATAAATACTTGTTGTACGCCCACTGTGTGCCAGCTTAGGCTAGATGCCAGGAGACAGAGGTGAGCAAAGCAAGACCCCGTGCCAGCCCTTCTGGAGCTTATGGGAAAGATGACCTTGATCATATGGCATGTTTTGGGCGTGTCCACGCCAAAACTCAAGTTGGAATTTGGTCCACAGTATGGCAGTGTTGGGACAGGGGGCCTAGTGGGAGATATTTGGATCATGGGGGCAGATGCCTCTTGAATAGATCGATGTCATCTCTCAGGAATGAGGAAGTTCTTGCTCTTGTGGGACCAGATTCATTCCGGAGAGAGAAGGTTTTTATACAGGGAGCCTGGTCTCTCGTGTGCGTCTATCTGCACACGGTCGCCCACCTTTCTGTGTCTCTGCCAAGCTGTGACGCAGCACCAGGCCCTCCGCAGAAGCTGAGCAGATGCCAGTGCTGTGCTCTTGGACTTCCCAGCCACCAGAATTGCGAGCCAAACAAACTACTTTTCTTTATAAATTACCCAGCCTCAGGTGTAATGTTAGGGCAACACTGAATAGACTAAAATGCCGTATAAACACACAAATAACTGTAGGATGGTCACTTAGCTGAACAGTACCAGGGAGTGCGTGAGCACATAATCCTGTGAGTGGGAACAACCAGGAGACAAGCCCGGTGTGGCAGGTGAGGACAGCGTCCCTGGGGCGGGGGAGGGTGGGGTGCATGTTCATTGTGTCTGGTGCTTTTACATGCTAGGCCGTGGCCAAGTACTCTGCAAGCATCATCTTCCTCACTCCTCACACTAGCCCAATGGGACGGATGCTGTTGTAATCCCACTACAGACCAGTATCTTAGGCTCAAGGAGGTGATATTGCTGCTCAAGGTCACAGAGCCTGTTATGTGGAAGGGCCCAGACTCAAACCCAGGTGGCCCTGTCTGAGAGCCGTGGCCCCGACCACTGCATACACTTCCCTCCCTGTAGCGTGGACATGGCAAGGCCGGCCTTCCCACTCCTCACCACCCTGTTCTCGCCACCTCCTCTCTCAGGCAAACACATGCACACACACCCCCCACACGTGTATCCGTGCACACACTCACACACACACACACACACTCACACACACGCTTCCCGCCCTCTTGTTCCCAGCCACGCTGACCGAGCCTGAGCCTGCTTCTAGCCTCGCCACCCCCTTCCTCCCCAGTGGCAATGCTCCTTCAGGTCCAGTGTGATTCAGGCCACGAGGACATAAGGTGCCAGGCTCCCACCAAGGGTATGCGAGTGGTCTAAAGGAAGGGGCATTTGATCCTGACCTTGGCACATGAACAGACATGTGGCCAGAAAGCCGAGAAGAATGGCTTCCAAGGCAGAGAAAGCTGCCTGTGGAAAAGTGTCTGGGGGATGCAGCTGCCATCCGTACTGGCTCACACGCACCCCTGCCCTCCACCGTACCATCCCTATGGCCCACTTCCCCTTGTGGGCTCCTATCTCAGCCATCCTGGCGCATCAGCCATGGACACGGGCAGTGCCCTGGCACCTGCCCACTCACTGTCCAGACTGTCACCAGCTCCTCCTAAACAGAGCCTGCATCTGCCCACGTCTCTGCCCTCCTACCAGCACCCACCCTGTCCTCTTGGACCATCGCCACAGCCTCCTAATGGTTGCCCACAGGGTGCACTCCCTACCCTCCAACCTGCTCTCACGGAGCAGCCGGAGTGGCCTTCGGTTCTGCAAATCACATCTCAGGGGCTCCCTGTTTAAAATTCCTCCCTGGGGCTCAGCTCCGACAGCTGCCCTGACAACCTCCTTGATCCCCCAGACTGGGTCAGATGCCCACGACGCACAGTTCTTTCCCTCCCTATCTTTTAGCAAAGTTTGCCTATAAACTCTTATGTCCGTGATGATTTGGTTTGAGATCTGGAGCAACAGGCAGGTAGACACTGTCTCCACCCTTCCTGGGCACCCTGCTCACAGCAGGCCTGCAAGAAATCTTCGTGGGTGCGAGGGTGGAGGCTGAGGCCCTTGGAGGTGTGGTGGCAGGATGGAGCCTCCAGGGGTATGGGGCGGAAGGGACAGATTCCCAGGATCTCCATCACTGTGCTGCGGGATGAGAAGAGAGGGGACATGAGAGATGGCATTGGTAGTCTCCCTGGGACGGGTCAGTTGTATGGCTTGCTGCCTCCCTGGAAATGGCCAGTGGCTTTGGGCTCACCACAGGGCCCTGTCTCTCCAGCAGGCTGGAAATGCTGGTGAAATAAGCTGGCCAAGGGAAGGTAAACTATTCAAGAGGCGCTGACTCCTGCCCTCAAGAGCCTGCCACCCACAGCCAGGCAGCACCTCCACCCTCCCACAGGCCTGGCTGCCCAACGTTGCCCAAGGGAGCCCTGGAAACTGGCAAGGTGGCCAGAACCTTCCTCAGGCTCCAGAAGGCTCAGAGAGACAGCTGTGGAAGAGGCCTCCAAGGGGGGTGCTCCTTCTGGGGCTGGGGGTTGGGGTAGATAGTAAGCAAGGTTGTGCAATGCTCGTGACATTTCTGCAGCTGCTGCAGAGGTGAAATGTTGGGTTCCAATGTTTAAAAATCAGGGCGTGTCACATCAAAGTCTAGATTTTTGGCTTCTCTTGAAAAACTAGAAGGTTCTTTCCCACATGGCGTCTATTGCCTAGAGTGGTGCTGCTGCCCCCAGTTAGATGAGTGTGACTCTGAAGCCCAACTCGGTGCCCACCACTGTCTGTTGACTCATAATCATTCCACTGCCTCCCAGGTCTCTGTAGACCCCCAGTCAGCATCTGAGAGAGGCAGATAATTATTAGATAATCCTCCAGCTCAGCCATCACATCTGGGATGGAGGGTGTGGAGGACAAGCTCAGAGAGCTCGGAGAACCACAGACCCTCCCTGGGCTGGTGTAAGGATGGCTGCCTCTCTCTCTCCGTCTCTGGTCCAGATGTCTCTGTTCACCCTTGGGCAGTGTCTCTCCAGGCCCACAGCCTGCCAGTGGGGCAGGCCCCGTGGAGGGAGAAGCCGTCTTCCCCATAGCACCAGCAAAAGTCCTCCAAGTGACCCTCCGCACGCTGACTTGGACCATGTGTTCGCTCCATAATCACTCACTGGCTGTGAGAAGGGTCAGCCCCACCCAGAACACAAGGAGTGAGCCTGGAGGAGGGTTCCCCAAAGGAGCAAGTTTCTGGAACAGGAGGCCTTGGATGCTGCCTGGTCATGCAGAGTTGATATCCATCGGCCCCTTGAACTACACCCCTGCACGCTCCCCTTACACCGCCAGTGCCCATCCCTAGCCCACCTCAGCAACCCTCCAGAGCGGGGCATTGTGCCTTAGACAAAAGCTGATGGAAAGAAGCTTTATGAACTGGTATTGTCTCTGCCAGAAGTAACCCCGACGTGAGGACGTTCTCAAAGTGTCATGTCTGTTCATTTTCCGTCTCTGAACAGACAAAGGCTCTCTGAGGGCGGGGCTGGCTTCTTGTCATTCTGCCACACCGCTGAACACCTGCTGCCAATAGCTCTTGATTCATTGATTCTGAGAGGATGTCAGGGACAGATACAGACTCGCCAGTCGACAGACTGAGTGGAAACCGTGGCGGAGAAAGTTGAGGTTCTGTGTTTCAGTAGCTGTGCCTTGGGCAAGGCATTGGTCAGGGTCCACTCGGGAAAGAGGCCACTAGGGTGTGTGGGGTAAGGGACTCGCTGTTGGAATTTGACCTCACACCGTGTGGGGGAAGGAAGTTCTGAACTGGGAAGTGGAGGGTCCAAGGTCGAAAACAGTCAGTTGACCTGGAAGCCAAGTGGGACGGCAGAGGGGAGCTGGCAGGAGCTTCTGCCTCCAGGGTCTGCCGCTGAGCATCTGGGAGGGAAGCAGAGCTGGACACGGGGCAGAGGCAGCGAAGGCCCACGGGCACCCGCTGATGCCTCCGTGTCTCGCTGCTACAACATCCTTCAGACGTGGGGGCCACGGCTCACTTCCCACCTCCGAGTCTCACACACGCGCCCCTTTCGGCCAGCTCAGACCCAGAGCCCTGTGGGGAAGGGGACTCCGGACAACACGGTTCCAGCCTAACTATGTCAACGCAGTGCAACCACCACGGCCAAACGCGACCACTCTGAGCCTCTGTCTCCTCATCCACGAGATGGGGACGTGAATGCTCAGCTTGGGACCCAACCGGCATCCAGCACTCTGTCATGTACTAACCTTTGCCAGAATCTCTGGTATTTATGAAAACTTCTGGCCCTTCCCTCTTACCATGGCTGTGCCTTTGAGAATTTCCATCCCCAAAGCTCATGGCAGTGGCCTCTGAGAGCAGCCATGACTAAATGTAAATCTGGAATTTTAAGCATTAAGTAATGCCCCGCGGGAGTGGCCTCACGTCTGCGGAGCTGCGGCCTTTTGTAGAACCAGGCTCCTCTGGAACGTGGGCCCGTTTGGGGAGTGGGACGGGTAGCACGAAGTTCTAACCTTTCAGGCATAGACCTAGTCACCATTTGCAGCCTGGGGAGAGCCTCCGCTTCCTCATGGAGCCCTGACCCTGCAGCTCCTCTTGCTAGGAAGCAGCACCCAGCCTGCAACTTCAGTAAGCACCTTTCTCTGGGGCCTGCGGAACTGGCCCCTTCAATACCACTGGGCTGCCTCTTGGGAGGGGCGGTGGGGCGGGGGGCAGGGAAGAGGAAGGGACTTCTCTGCTGCCTGGGAGAGGGAGCTGAAGCAGTCGTGACACCATGGCAACGCTGAACACTCCGGCATGGACTTGTCTAACTTGCAGGTTAATATTCAGGGAAACAGAAGGGCAACTCGCTCTGAGCTGCTCACAGATCGCTGAAGGCTGGTTCAGACGAGACCAGGCTGGATGGGTTGAGGCCTGGTGGAAGGGACCTGCTTTCTTGGAGATGGGGAAACTGAGGCTAGTAGAGGGGAAGTGACCAGCCCAAAGTCACCCAGTTTGTCAGCAGCAGCTCCAGCGAATAAGTCATTCAGGCAACAAATATCTATTCATTTGTTCATTCGGGCAACAAATATTTATTGAGCGCCTACCATGTACCAGGCACTATTCTACCTGCTAAGGGTAAAGCTCAGAATAAGTGAAGGGTTAATTGGCCTTATAGCAAATTTGCAATGCAAACATTAACTCTAGGAACAACCACAAACACTCCTGAAGCCAGCAAATGCAGTGCACTAACTGCTTTGTCCTCCAGGGAACCCGAGTGCCAGACACAATTCTGGTTGCCTTTGAGTAGGCGTGGAAACCAAGGCCCGGAAGGCTCAGGCACTGGCCGGGGTCATACACCCAGTGTGTTGAGTGTGTCTGAACTCGGGACCATGAGGGGCCTCCACCGTTCTGTCGTATCTCTGCCCTCATATTTGGTTGGAGTGACTGAGCTTGGGCAGAGAGAGCACAGGGAATCTAAACCCAGTGGTGCTGGTTCCCTGGGGCTCTGAGAGAGGAGAAGTTGGAAAGAATGCTGGAATCATGGACCCCAAGGCAGCAGGCCCCATGGCCACAGGAGGCTACTGGGGCACGAATAGTGTAGTGGGACACAGGGCCTGCTCTGCAGTCAGAAAGATCTAGGTTCAAAGGTGAGTGACTTGACCTCTGAGCCTCAGTTGTCCCATCTGTACAATGGGGACAATATGGTGGTGTAAGAGTCAGAGGACCGATGCCCATGAAGGTGCTGGTTCCGTGCTGGCTGGGAGTTAGCACTCACCAACCAGAGCCTTGACGGCATCACGTGTGAAAGGGCACAGAGTCCTAGGAGGGCCTCTAATGCAGGTTCCTGGTCTCATGTGTCCCACAGACACTCTCTTCCTTCTCCCGGAAAAGCACAGGAGGCCCACTGTTGCCCGGGGGTCAAACACAGCCCTTGCTTGGCTTCCACTGGTCAGGGACAAGGACTTACGAAATGTATACAATGACCGTGGCACTGAGTCCCATCCAGAGAACATGCCACCACTGTGACCTTTCCAGACTGATTCACAGGGAGTAGCAGTGGTGACACCTCATTTCTGGTGCCATTTACAGTTTACACGCCACCATCACAGGTGTTCATTCACTAATCCCAGGACCTGCGTTTTAGAGCTGAAAGGTTGGGATGGAGGGAGGATCACCTAATCTAGTGGTTACCAAGCCTGGTGCTCATCAGATTCAGGGTCCAGTCTGTTCTGTGGCAGCACCTGGGAGAGGGGCTTGGCATGGCCACAGCTAGTGCCCCTGCACACATGCCTGGCCTCCTCTGAGGGCCAATGATAGTCAAGTGGTGGTCCTGGCACCTGGCTAATCCTGACATTTTGGTGATCAACAGGCATTATTGTCTTTAAAAATCTGCTGAGTGAAAAATGTAAATCACGATGGCATATCTGGGTCTACTCTAGTTCGTTCACTAATCTCATCATCTTGAGCAAGTCGCTCACCCTCTCTGGGCCTCAGGTGCTGCTACAACATGGGGGAGCCCAGAAAATGCCGAATGAGTGGGTTGAGGGGAGACACCTGATGGAGCTCTCAAAGGCCATGCAGGCAGCAGCGCGTGGCAGAGAGACACAGGCAAGGCTTTTACCATCGTGCGAAAGAACAGGGAACACAGAGAAACAAAGGCCGTGTGCTTGAGGTTGGCCACAAAGCAAGGGTGGGGACACGGCCTCTCCAAGAGCCTCTGCGGCTGCTGTAGGCCTGGCTTGGTCTCTGTAGGGAGGTCTCCACCTTGGTGGCCAGGCCCAGTGAGTGAATTCACTCAGTGGCTTGTTTTCTGCTGTCCTTACCACTGCCTGGGATGGTGCCCCAGGGCCACGTGTGCGCCGAGAACGTGACACCCCTCCAGACTGAGTCAGGGACCCGGCAGGTAGCACCTGCCTAGGGGGCCCAGCTCCCTGTGGAACTGGACCTGGGAGCCAGGCCTGGGAAGCAGCAGCCACCTGCCTTTCCACACAGACTTCCCCGATGGGCCTCCGCTGGGAAGCACCAGCAGCTCATAGGATGACAAGAGCTTAGAGGAGCAAACACCAGTTGGGAGGCGGAAGATGGACCAGGAGTGCCCAGTGAACTATCTTAACTATAGGAAAAAATCGGAACATTTTGAAACCCTTTCTGGAGCTTAACAGTGAAAAAAAAATTGCTTTTTGTCTGTCAAAACAAAGACAATGGGTATGTTTTCCTCTTTGGAGCCCTAAACTGGGATGGTTCTCTTAAAAGAAAGTAAAAGACTGAAATTCTGTGGTTCAGATCTCGCATGCAGACTTTTCCTCCCTTCTCTCCCAATTCAGACAAAATGGGGACTTAGAATACTTAGTGTTTTTGAAACATTGAAGGGTCCGATGACCTTACACCCATGGAAGCTACAGGTAGGGCCCGTGTAGTGGCTGCCTCTTCTAGATGGGGCAAGCCCTCTCCTGTTTGCCAGAGTCCTCACCATCCCCAATTGTGTCCCATGCAGCCTACGTCCCTCACACCCACACTGCTGTTCTAGCTCCGGCCTTCTGCCCTCAACACAAACCATCAGGCTACAGAGTCACTACGCAGCCAGTACCTGGCTCTGCAATGCATTTCCACGACTTTGCCAAAGCAGCAGTAGGTCTGTCTACCTATCACTGCTTTCCACCATCATCTGCTGGCAACATTAGCTTGCCTGAGCAAATCCTGGCTATAAGTCTGAGCATCTACTGCTTCAGGACTGTGATTTGAGGAAATCTGCTTACTTTCTCTGAGCCTCTGCTTCCATAGGATTGATAAGAGAATGATATTTTAAAAATTATTATTACAGTTATTGTTAATTAGTATGTTTCATGATTTTGTAAGTTGACTGGGTTTGCATCACATGGTGTGAGTGGAGGCCCTGGAATGGCTGGAGGGTCCAAAATGGCCTTGGTCACTTGGCTGGCAACTAAGAGCTCCGCTGGATCTGGCGGCTGGGAGCCTTGATTTTTCTCCACGCACCTCTCCACACGGCTGCTTGCGCTTCCTCGCAGCATGGCACTGAAGGAGATTCCAAGAGGCAGAGACAGAGGCTACATCTGTCCTAAGGCCCAGCTGCAGAAGTTACCCTGCGTCACCCCCATCATATTCTATGGGTCATAACAGGTGTGAGTGCCAGACCCAAGGATTCAAGAGGAAGACAAACAGACTGTACCTCTTGATATGGAAAAAGCATGTAAGGTAGGGGGTATTTTGGCAACCACTTTGGAAACACCATGTTTCACAAATGGACTTCAATAGTGCCTAATACACAGGAGACCTGCAACAATGTTAGTTTTATTCGTTCATTCCACACAGATTTATTAAGCACCTGTTGTGTGCCAGGCCTTAAAGTAGGCACTGGGAAGATGGAGGTGGTTGCAACCATCATGTAACTCACAGTTTTGGATGAGAAATTGGCGAGTAGGGCAGCAATTACAGGACAATGAGGTAACTGCTTTGCAAGAACAATGCATTGGGATTGGCAACTGGGCCTATGCTTGTCCTGGGAGATCCACGGGCTCTATTGGGAAAGAAAAGTTCTTTCTCACAGGGGTGTTAGGCTGGCAGCAGGGTGCATGGAGCCACCGAAGACAGGCTTGGATCACGTGATCTGTCAGCACCTGCCTGCAGATGAAGCCAGCACAGAGGAGCACAGAGTCACCAGACAGAGCTGAGACTCCTAAAAACACCTTTGGGGCTGCTGAATCCAACTACGCTTGGGCTTTGCCTTTGGACTTTTTTGTTTTGTGTGCCAAGCTAGTTTCTTTTTGCTCGGAGTAATCTGAGTTAAGGTTTCCCTTGCCTTTTACCAAAAAGAATCTCGACAAATATTCTGTTCTTAAGGCACTTACGGTCTGATGGAGGAGCCCCACAGGCGAGCAAATGATTATGCTTCAGTGTTTCAAGGGAGTGTGAGGCAGAGATGTACATGGGGTGTTACAAAAAGAGGGATTGGGTTAATCTTCTGGGAGGCAAGTAAAGAAGTTCTAGAATGTTTCCCCCCCACATACATATAACAGAGCTGGTATTATTAGCAGATGCTCTGTATGTACCAGAGGAAGAAATGACAGTTTCTTATGACAAAACTAGCAGAGACCAGGAGATTCCATGTAAAATCTTACCCCTTTCTAACTTCCTAAATTCAGTGGTCTTAGAATTGGCAGCCCTGGTGTCCTCGTGACAGTAACAGAATCTCCTTAGCAAAAGCAGAGTCCTTTAATAGACCCCAGAGGTTAATGAGTCTGACATATCTTTGACATTTATTGGATTTTACGAGCTAGTGGATCTGACTCAGAGAGCCGATCGGATGTGCCAAATCGATGGCCCCTTTGGGGTGCAGTCTTCACACAGAGCCATAATGAGGTGACCTTGGACGCCTGAGTCTGGAAAGGACAGAGAGAGGATGTCAGAATGGTAGGAACTGCTAAACTGATCAAGGCCCACACAGCACCCTCGGGGGCCCTCCCGGCCCTGGGGTGTTTGCCCGTAGATTCCGTAATTGCACGCTCCTCCAGTCTCACCTTACAAGCATTAGCCTTTTTTTAAAAACTCCCTTTGCTCATTCAGCAAATATCTGTGGAAAAGCTTCATTATAATGTCACTTAGTAAATGAACATTAACTGGCAAAGGGGCCCCAGAGAAGATTGTAACACGTCCCTTGCTCTCTACCAGCTTAGAGTCTTGTGGAGGAGACTTCTAGACACTCCAATCCTGCTAATGCCCCATGGTGGGGCTGGCAGGGAGGACCATAATGGGAGGAGATGCAGTAGGGATGGAGGCAGGCTGACGCCATGCGGCATTAGGGAAGCCTCCCAAAGCAGAGGGCATTTTTGTTAAGTTCTGAGAGCCAAGTAAGACCGACCAGGCAGGGGAGAAGAAAAAGGGCACCCAGGTGGGACACAGAGTATATTATGGAGCTTTTTGAAAAGTAATTTGGTAGTATCTGTTCAAATTTGAAATACAGACAACAATTTAACCCAGAAATTTCAACTTTAAGATGCAGGCCTATAGATATGAAACACACACACACACACACACACACACACGCACAAATAAACAAAAGAACCTAAAAAAGAAAAAGAAAAATACTCAAAAAACAGAATAAAAACAAGACCAAAAACCATTAGTATCAAAGGCTAGACTGACATTGATATTTATTGTGGCAGTGTTCATTGTGGGGGGGTAAAAAAAAGAAATCATCTGACTATCAAATGATAAGGTACCGATTAAATACAATGCGGCACACCCATGTCTTGGGATTCATGGAGCTGTGAAAAAGGCAGAGAGAGGTCTCTCCAGCCACTGGCCTGTAAGAATACGCCTGGAACACCATGGAAGCCCTATTCTTCAGCATCATAGGGGTAAGAGTAAGTCAATGAAAGTCATAAAAAAGACACATTTAATATTTTTAAGCTTAAACCCTCTGAATGTACAATCATTTGCCTATCTTTGGATGTGAGGCCTAGGTCTTCTCACAGGGCATTATCTGCTAAGTGGAATTACATGTTACTTTTCTTATACAAACCATTACTATAATACGTTGTCTACAATTTACAGTTCTGTTTTCTTTCATGCGGAGTGAGAATTTAAAGGCTGTTGTAAAGCAAACTGGGTATAGAATATTTCTAGATTTTTATGATTTCCTCCCTTGTGTTAAATTGCAAAATATTGCCATAACTTCCTCCCATCCTGATGAGCACATGCTTTTGTGATGTGACTTTGCTGCTCCTTCTATTAAGAGGTGAAGTCTATGCCCCACCGCTTGAAGCTCGGATGACCTTGTGACTTGCCTTGGCCAGCAGAATGCATCAGAAGGGATGTTAGGCTAGGCTTAAGACGGTGCAGTTTTCTGGTTTGGGGCCCTCTTGGAATGCTGCACTGAGACCACCAATGAGGAAGCTGGTCTATTCTACTGAAAGATAAAAGGCAATGAGAAGTAGAACTGACACTCTCTAGCTGGCAGCCAGCACCAACTGCCAGATGGATGGCTGAGGCTGTCTTGGACTTTCCAGCCCAGTCAACTCTCCAGCTGAATGCAGCCCTGTGAGAGAGCAACCCATAAAATCATGAGAAATAATAGACCACTATTATTCCAAGCCAATATGTTTTGGGATGGATTGTTATAAAGCAAAAGATAACTGATATGCCCTAGATCTTTACTGTTGTCTTGATAGCAAATGTTTTTAGAAAGCTACATTTAGCAAATCTTTCCTGAGCATTTAACTTAGTATTCATAGAAACAAGATGCTCTTCCTTTTATACTATAATTGCATTGATTTACATATATTTGATGAAATTACAGAATTACCGTTACAAGTATAATAGTATTAACTGGTTTAAGGGCCAACATAACCTGATTCATCTAAGCCCAGAAGTCAACTGGAGGGAGAGGAGTGGAAACATACTATATAGTAGCATACTGGGACAAAGGCATGTCAGCACTCCATGGGCATCCGGAAGCACATTTACCAGAGGAATGAAGAACGTTGGGGAATCCAGCAACTCTGTAACAGAGGTTGATAAAGACAATTTTTATCCTATTGTTAAATAAGAAAAGTAACTACAGAAAGATTTATGTGGTGTGACCCAATTTTAGAAAAATAAAGCCAACATATTTATACATGTTAGTATGAGCACAGAGAAAGATCCAGAAGGTATACACCAGATTGTTACCATTGTTACCTCAGGGAACAAAGAGGGAAAGGGGAAGTGGGAGAAAAAGTGCCATAGCAAAATGGAAAATGTACATGGTATTAAGAAAAATGAATATATAGGGCCACACCAAATAGAAATACACTATAGTACTACTATCAGTACATTAAACTTGTATATGACTATGAAGCTAGTATCACCTTGATACCAAAGCTAGGAAAGGGCATGACAAAAAAAAAAGAAAAGAAAACTACAGACCAATATCCCTTATGAATATAGATGCCAAAATCCTCACTAAAATTCTAGCAAACTGAATTCAGCAGCACATAAAAATAATCCACCACAAATAAATAGGCATCATCCCAGGGATGCAAGGATGGTTCAACATACATAAATCAATAAATGTGATTCACCACATAAACAGAAGCAAAAGCAAAGATCATAGGATCACTTCAATAGATGCAGAAAAAGCACTTGATAAAATTCAGCTCCCTTTTATGATAAAAACTCTTAACAAAATAAGCATAGATGGGACCTATCTCAAAATTATAAAAGCCGTATATGACAACTCCACAGCCAACATCATACTGAATGGGGAAATGATGAAAGCATTCCCACTTAGAACTGGAAAAAGACAAGGATGCTCACTGTCACCATTTCTATTCAACATAGTACTGGAAGTCCTAGTCATAGCAATCAGGCAAGGGAAGGAAATTAAGGGTATCCAAATGCAGAAAGAGGAGGTAAAACTATTGCTCTTTGCTGATTATATGATATTATATCTAGAAAACCCCAAAGATTCCTCCAAGAGACTCCTGGAACTGATAAATAAATTCAGCAAAGTCTCAGGTTACAAAATCAATGTACACAAATCAGTAGCATTCCTATACACCAACAATAATCAAGCTGATAATCAAATCAAAGACTCAACACCTTTCATAATGGCTACAAAGAAAATAAAATACCTAGGAATATATTTAACCAAGCAAGTGAAAGATTTCTACAAAGAGAACTACAAATCACTGAGGAAGGAAATTGCAGATGATGTAAACAAATGGAAAAACATATCATACTCATGAATCAGCAGAATCAACATTGTTAAAATGTCCATACTACCTAAAGTGATTTATAGATTCAATGCAATCCCCATCAAAATGCCAATGTCATTTTTCGCAGATCTAGAAAAAATAATTCTATTCTTTGTTTGGAACCAGAAAAGAGCCCAAATAGCCAAAGCAACTTTAAGCAAAGGGAACCAATCTGGAGGCATCACATTACCAGACTTTAAGCTACACTTACAAGGCTATAGTAACCAAAACGGCATGGTACTGGCACAAAAATAGAGACATAGACCAATGGAACAGAACAGAGAACCCAGATATAAAGCCATCCACATATTGCCATCTGATCTTTGACAAAGTAAACAGCAATATCCACTGGGGAAAAGAATCCCTATTCAATAAATGGTGCTGGGAAAATTAGATAGCCACATGTAGAAGACTGACACAGGATCCATATCTCTCACCATTCACAAAAATTAATTCAAGATGGATAACAGACTTAAAGCTAAGGCATGAAACCATAAGAATTCTGAAGAAAATGTTGGAAACACTCTTCTAGATATCAGCCTAAGCAAAGAATTTATGGAGAAGACCCCAAGGGCAATCACAGCAACAGAAAAAATAAGTTAATGAGACTTGATTAAATTTAAAAGCTTCTGCACAGCCAAGGAAACAATCAACAGAGCAAGTACAACCTACAGAATGGGAGAACATATTCACATGCTATACATCCAATAAAAAACTAATAACCAAAATATACAAAGAACTCCAGTGAATCAGTAAGAAGAAACCAAACAACCCCATTAAAAAGTGGACAAAAGTCATGAACAGAAGTTTTTCAAAAGAAGACAGACTAATGGTCAATAAACTTATGAAATGTCTCTATTCATCAGGGGAATGCAAATCAAAACCACAATGAGATGTCACCTAACCCCAATGAGAATGGCTTTTATCAAATTGTCCCCAAACAATAGATGTTGGCATGGATGCAGAGAGAAATGAACACTTATACACTGTTGGTGGTACTGTAAACTAGTACGACCTCTATGGAAAATAGTATGGGGATTCCTCAAAGAACTAAAAGTAGACCTACCATTTGATGCAGTAATCCCCCTACTGGATATTTATCCAAACGAAAAGAAGACTTTTCATCAAAAAGACACCTGCACTCAAATGTTTATTGCAGCACAATTCACAATCACAAAGATGTGGAATCAACCCAAGTGCCTATCAATTCATGAGTGGATTAACAAAATGAGATACACACACACACACATACACGCACACACACACATATCATGGAATACTACTCAGCCATGAAGAATGATGGTTTAATCCCTTTTGCAACAATTTGGGTGGAACTGGAGACCATTATCCTAAGTGAAGTATCTAAAGAATGGAAAAACAAATACCACATGTACTCACTATTAAATTAGAACTAACCGATCAGCACTCATGTGCACAGATGGAAGTAAAATTCAATGGAAGTCAAGCGAGGGGGAGGGGGGAGGAGGGGATGGGTGAAATCATACCTAACAGGAATAGTGATCACTATATGGGTGATGGGCACACTTATGCCTTTGACTCAAGCAGTATAAAAGCAATCCATGTAACCAAAACATTGTACTCTTGTAATGTTCTGAAATTTAAAAAAAATTTAGAGTTCTAAAAAAAAAAACTTGTATATGAACATGGAAGAAAAAATGGATAAATGAAAGATGATGGGATAGTGAACAGTTTTTAGCTTGAATTTTCCTTATTTAGTAGAGTTTTTATAATGAAGAATAGAGAAAAAAAGCTATAATCTCAGATATGTGCCCTAGTACCTTGTGATTTTTATGCTAACAACATGTTATTACAATCCACTGGAAATAACTTATCTCTGCCCTATATTTGCATGGTCACTTATTTGTAGATTTTCCGTAACAGGCACCACTTTCTAGCTAGCTTTATTTTCATAGATTTTTATGTTTTGTGATTTGATTGTATGGTGCTCAAGGGTAAAAAAAAAAAATGTTGTCTTATATAACTGGATATCTTCAAAGTGTCTTGTTCATAATGGGTCATCGATAAATGTTTCCTAGGTGAGAAGGGGGAAGAAAGTCTCACTCTGATGGCAGTTGACTAGAAGAGAGATTTAGGAAGTGCAAGGATTTGATCTTCTGAATAGCCTTGAGTGAGTGCATTGGTCAAGGTGCCGCAAACAACAACAGAGCCAAACTCTCGCCTGTTTAAGCAATGAGGGAATATATTCTCACATAACTAAACACCCAGAGGGAAGGTAGCAACAGTTCCCAGCATCTCATCCACACTCAAAGTGCCCCAGAGAAAATTCAAAATGGTTTTTTCTGTGTTGCTTTCTTAGAAATAAGGAAACCCTTCTCAGAAACCCCATCAAACCTCCTGTCATGTCTCATTGGTCAGATATGGGTCACATGTCCAAGCCTAGACCAGTCACTGGTAAGTCGAAGAGGATTAGCACCATTGGCCTAGACCATCTGTGGATCAATATGTGTTCCTATTTGCATGTGACTAGCATGCAGTTTTATCACATGGAACTTACCAGGCAATTCTGACAGCAACTGAACAGCAAGAGGAGTCCACTGCTCACATGGATGCTGTAGGAGGATCAAATGGCTATAAAAGTTTCTAAACACTCCCCATTTCTGTAGTTATCTTATTATGCACCAGTAGGAAATAATTTGTAGAACAGCACCTGCTAAGTGGACCACACTTTGAGTAGCACTGGCTTAGACTACTCAGAATCTCTTTCTACACCTAAGACAAGGTCAGCTCCCCTGACTCACGTGAAGCTGGGGTGGAGACCACAGAAAATCAGGGATTTGTTGGCAAGGCAGAAAAGCAAAAAGGAAGTTCGGTAGGCAACCCACAGTGTTCATCACACCACACTTCAACATTGCTGCTGGGTGCGACCTGCTGAGAACAAGTCTCATTCCATACACAACTTTGAGCACAACTCCACACGTGGAGATGGCGTTTGCACTGCATAAAGCTGGCCCTGGGGTGGAATGAGATAAGATTCCCATTCCCAAGGGGTATCCAAGACTACAAGCAAAGAATCTGGCCATGGGTGGTCCAGGAGGGAGAAGATTATCTGGGGTGTCTGACCTACATAAGTTGGGATGGTGTAGGTTATGCTGCAATAACAAGCACCCCAAATTCTCGGTGGCTTATGACAACAATGGCTCATTTCTCACCCATGCTACATGTCCACTGTGAGCTGGCTGTGGCTCTGCTCCATGCCTGCCTTATCCAGGGACACAGGATGATGGAGCAGCCTTCATCTGGAACAATGCTAAGTTTGTGCAAAGGGAAAAAGAATATAGGAAACCACAAGATGATTCTTAAAGCTTTTCCCTGGAAGTAACACTCTTGGCTCCTCTCACATTTCATTAGCCACATCAAGTCAATTGGCCAAGACTGAAGTCGACGGGACAGGAGGACCGGGGAACATTTTTGAACAATAGCACACTCTCTCGTGGCCCACCTTCCTGGGCCCAAGTGCCATCTCTGCGGAGAACAGTTCTCTCCCCATATCATCTAGACTGGAAAGTCTGCCCTGGCTTTGGGCTCCATTAATGTTTTGCTGTGAGTCTCCTCACAGAATAAATGCTCTGAGGTGACTTTTTCCAGCAAAATAAACACAGAGGTGGGAAGCAGGGGTGGGGTTATGTGTACTGCTGTGTTCTGCTAGATTCCTTCCACACATTTAAAAAACATTTTTACAGTAACCTTCTGAGAACAGGCATAGCTTTACAGCAGGGGAAACTGAGGTTGAGAAACAGTAAATAACTTGCCCTAACTATTAAAGCTAGAAAAGGTAATGATAATAATGATTATTTGTACTGTTGTCAGTGTTATTAAAATAGCTGCCTTTTACCAAGAGTTACTCTGGGCCCTATACTCTTATATACTTTACCTGGATAATCTCATTCAAATTTCACAAAAACCGTACGACAGAAGTTCTTTCATTTTATTTGTTGTACAGGTGAAGAAATTAAGGCTGAGAAAGGTAAAGTTTCCCAACTTGCAAAAAAGGGTCCGAGTCCGAAGCAGAACCGAGATCTGCCATGACCCCGGCTCACCCTCATTCCCAGAGCACAGCATCTGTCGAGGATGAGGCGGCAGAGCCTTCCCCAGACCATGCAGGAAGGAAGGGGGAAAGGTCTCCCCTGCCAGCCAGGCGGAGAGGGAAGGGAACACCCGAGGGGAACAGAAGTCAAGGGCAGGCCGAGGGCCATTTGCAGTAAGGCTCCTTTCAGAGAAGACCCCAACCCTAACCCCATCGGGTCTTCTCTGTGCTATTTCTGTTTCCTAATCTCTTCGCTTCGGGATGCTCCAGCTGAACATATGTTGTTTTTCCTGCTTAGAATCCCTTCTTTTAAAAATAGCATCCCCATTTTCCTTCGGGGAACAGCCCCTCCTACTCGTGTCCACGTAGGCTGTGTGGTCATCTTGGAGCAGGTGTCTTTATTTTGCACAGAGCCACTTGTGACTCATCTTAGTTATAGAAACGTAAGGCAAGTAGCACCCATTGCCCTGGGGGAAGGAGAGAATAGGATTTATTTGGGAGCCAATGGCTGTCCCTCTCTAAATCCCATGGCATACAGAGGTCAGAGGGCACCAGGGAGGGGGTGGGCAAATTTGCATAGCAGCCATGGTGGTCATTGATTCTTTGTTTGGGCTGCTCATTTTAGGGGAATTCTCCACCTTATGAACTTGCATGGCAGGGAGAGATGCCTTCTACTACAAAAACTGAAATTCACCTCCCAGACTCCCTTGTAGCTGAGAGCTGCATGTGAGCTAGGCTTCTCCAATCAGACATGCCACCCCAGGACACTGACGTGTGCACCAGTGACACAGAGATGCAGGGACGGCATGGAATTCATTCTGGCAAGGACGGTGGCTGTGACCTGAGTCAGGTTTGCAGAGGCAGTGTCAGCCCCTGGATCAGGGTCCAGTGTTGTTGGTGGTACAGGTGGTAGTGTCTCTGCCCAACGAAGGGACAGCTGTGTCTTCACAGAGATGGTTCGGAGGGATAGTTCGGGAAGTTGTTCCTGCCTGGGTGACATCTAAGCCTGGGTCTCTGGCCCTTTCAAAAACTCTGGAAGTTACCCAAGAAACAACCTTTAAGAAATTCTTTTGCTTCAACTGGCCGGGTTTGGCTCCTGTCACGTGCACAAGGATCCTGAATAAAGACAGAGAATGCAAAGCCAGACACTGGCAAAAGGATACAAGACTGATGAGGCTCTCCAGGGCTCACGTCACCTGTCTTTGGCTGCAACCTGATCCCTGGAGATAGACAGTTTCTTGCACAACTCTAATGGAGGGAGAAATGGGGCCAGTAGAGAGACGCTGAACATTCTGCTAAATTAGGCAACTGAGGGCTTCAGTGCACCTGTTAAAAAGACAAGTGACCTCTTTTGGGTTCCAAGCTGGGGAAAAAGTTATTCTAGTTACTCTTCAATACTTCAGTAAATATGTCTTCAGAGGTGCAATTCAAGCATGTGTGGTTAGTTGAAGGAGCGGGAGGATGTGAAAATTTGGGACAATGGGCCCACACCCCAAGACTAAGGAAAGGATACATTGATCACTGACTCCACCCACTGCTCCTGGGGCTGAGTGATTTTCTCAGCTATGAACTGGACACATGGGTAAACTGGGCCCTGGCAGAAGGGGAGGGCAAAGTGGTCCTGGGGCTCAAAGACATCCCCCATCCTGGGGCTCCCTGGCTACAGCCCCTTCTATGCCAGCACATGCCACAAAGTCAGGCTTCCAGAAAGCTTTGGGCTTTACAAACACAGGGTCTGGGGAATTCCAGACATTCTGAGAGGCCACGTGGTCTGCATACCCCATGTCCCAGCTAGGAAAGCTCTCGGAAGGCCCTCCTGGAATTCAAATTATTTGCCCGTAGGTTGTTTTGAAATTTTCAGTGGAGAATTGGGGTCTTAATTCAGAGAAACTGAGTGTATACATTTAAAATGCCAATGAGCAAAAAGCTGATTATCAATATGCCAAGAGAAAGGCAGGCAGCCCACGCATAAATCTTCAGCTCTGAATTTATAGCTGCGGCCAACTTCTGAACTTCCAGTCCTCCCACAAAGCTGAGGCCGGGGTTCTGGCTAGAGAAATGAGGGGTTTTTTTGTTTTGTTTTGTGATGAAATTGTTCTAAAATGGATTGTTCCGATGTTTGCACAGCTCCGTGAATAGACCGAAAGGCTGAATCGTACAGTATGTGAATGATACCTCAGTAAAGGTGTGACCACGTCACCTCCAGGGGCATAGCAGGCACAGCGCAGGGTGTGAACTTCAGCTCTTCCACACACCAGCTCCGGGATCTGAACAAGTCACTTACCCTGGCGGAGCCCTGGTGCCTCAATCTCTTACGTGACAAAATGTGATCAAATCATAGTTATGTGACGGGATCAACGCAGACGGGAAATGAGAGCCCCTCTGTGACGCTGCCTGACCCACGGAGCACACCCGGAGAATGTGTGTGCCTTTCCAAGTCCCTGCCATGCGCCGCACCGGGCACACAAAGACAAATTCAGACTTCGCTTCTGCTTTCAAGGAGGAGGCAGGTTAGGGTGGAAGACAGGCAGAGGCATATAGGGTCAGCAGTGCTGTGAGTCAGGGGTGAAAGCCATGCAGTGGGACCAGAATATGGCGGTGAGGAGGGCCGGAGGGCTCAGGAGGACAGAGACTGCTCCCTGGACACAGGTCCCTGACCACCAAATCCCCACTATTGTCTGTCCCGTCATTCTCCTTCGTTTCCTCCTGGCGCCGTCTGAATGTGTCCTCGTTCATTTGCCTGGGTGCTCCGTTGATGCCATGTCTCTCCAACCTAGACTGACGGCTCCATGAGAGCAGGGACCTGGTCTTTCTTGGTCACCACTGTGTCCACAGTGGCCAGAACGGTGTCCTGTGCTTAGTGGACAGTAAGTGTTTGCCGAATGAAAGCAGGCATCAAGATGAGGCTTGGAGGGTGAGTAGGAATTAGCCCAGTGAAGAAGCCAGAAAGGGCATCACGGGCTGACGACACAGCGGGCGAGCCACCAGCACTTGCAGCTGCAGGGGTAAGGAGAGGAGATGGTAGAGGGAGTGGCAGGGGAGGGAGGTGGAGACTCCTGGAGGGGCAACCCCTAAAAGAGACTTGGCTCTCACGCCAGGGCTCTAACCACTACAGAGTTCCCCTGGCTGTTGGCTCCAGTCTATGAAAAACCCCCACAGATCCCGGCAGGCGTGCTGAGTGCAGCTGGTGCGTTTCTATAGCAACCGTCACCATGGCACCAGAGGCCTGGATCCTACTTCCGGCTCTGCTGAGGCCCTGAGCTCCTGTCATGGCCCCGCCCCGCAAGTATCTTTCATCCCGCATGGTAGAAAGGAGACATGGCTGGGGTACTACAAAGAGTGCTGTGGCCAGGGTGCAGGGCACGGCGCCAGCCACAGGGCTAAACATCACATGCGTCACAAAAGACACACCTGCCAAAGGTAGACACACGCTGAACATTCATTAGCTATTCCAATTTGCATTGCTCAGTCAGGTGGGGGAAAGGGGTTATGTTTGAATATGCAGCAAGCACTGGAGCAGACAGGCCTCCGTGTGGGCTGGCAGGCAGGGACTCGGAGCCCGGGCAGCAGGTCCGGCATGCAATGCCAGCCCGAGGCCCCCAGGCCTGTGGCTGCTTGGAGCCTTACTCTTCCATTTTGTAAAATGGGAAAGGTAAATACTGATGCTATCAACCTGTTTCAGATATCAAAGAAACAAGCGCAGGGCCTTGCACCTGGTGCTTTATAAGTATTTAGTGAGTGAATTAACAAATAATATATTACAAAAAAGTAACATCACTTCTTAGTCAACAAAACTATGAGGCCCAGTCCCCTTCTCTCCTCCCTGCCCATATTCTGTTCAGACCACACTCTGGTCTGCTGCATCAGCTTCAGCTCCTCTCATCCTCTCTGGCTGGGGTCAGAAGGCCTCTCCCCTTGGAGGCCAGGTAGCAGAGGGATCACATGGTCCCAAGTCACAGACCTGAGTTCTAACCTGGCCACTGGGAGGTGTGGCCTTGTGACCCCGGGCAACTGGAGTCACCTCTCTGAGCCACAGTTGCACAACTGCCTGCTTCTATTAAGATCCCTTTGGAAACCCAAGCAGGCTGGCCCTAGCCCAAAGGAGGGGTGAGGCGAGATTCGGCAAATAAAAATACAGGATGCCCACTTTGATTTTCAGAGAAAGAACCAATATTATAATTTTTAGTATAGGTATATACTAAACATTGTACAGGGCATACTTGTACTAACAAATACTCATTACCAGAAATTCAAATTTAACTGGGCAATGAGTTTTCTCTGGCAACCCTAGATGGGCGGATACTTACTAACTCATGAAATGAGCTGGACCCAAGAGCTCAAGTAACACGATGAGGGTTCTCTCTCTCTCCCCAGCTCCTGTCTCTGGGCTTTGCTTTCTGCAGACTCAGGGAGGCTCATTCCTTGCAGGGGCAAAAATAGCCATCAGGGGCTCCTGCTCCAGGTTGTTCAGGAGACATCCTCCCTGCCTGTCTCCCTCCCACCCCGCTCCGCGCCCAGCCCGGCCCTGCCCCAGGGCAGCCCTTGCCTACCAAGGCGGTGGCTGTTTGGGCAGCTCTTCAGAGGCTGCCTCGGACCTGGCTGTCCGAAGCCAGCTCTCCGCACCTGCACCACTCCAGCTCCGGGGTTCAGTTTCCTAATCTGTGGGATTAGAAAACTGAAACAAAGTTGCAAACTCAAACGCCACTAGGGTTTGTGCCAGGATTTTAAAGAAATGGGGTCCCAGAGTCAGTGGCCTCGTCGAAAGAGAACAGGGGCAACTCAGCTCTTACCCTTTGTTGTCAGGCAGGACAGCAGGCCTAGGACTGCCAAAGAACAGGAAACTGGGATATTTACGGGAAAATTTCTCAATTTTGAGTGGTGGTTCCACACTGCAATCCAGTGCTGGACTTCTCAAAGGTTTTGCTGGGAACCACCTACAGTGGAATGCCTGAGGGGCTATTTAAAAGGCAGATTCTCTAGCCCAGACAGGAACCTCTGGAGCAGCACCCAGGAATCTGCATTTTAGAAGGCCTCCTCAGATGGCGTTTACACACACAGAAATGTGAGAACTGCAAGTCCTAGGCTTTCCATTGTAGTAGGGTCCCACCCTCCATTTGCACCCATTACAGTGGGGATGGAGCACCCTCCCTTTAGCACTTCTCCCCAACCATCCTACACCCAGCGCCCCCTCAACCTCAGAGCTTAGCAGGCGAGAGGACCTTCGTGGGGCAGGAGCACCTGCCACCTGGCCACCACCGTGCCAGCTGTCTGCACAACCTGAAGGGAAGGGGTCATTTCACAGATGAGAAGCCTGAGGCTCCAAGAGGGGAGGTGATTCGCTCAAAGTCACAAAGCTGTCCATGGAGGATTCGGGGTTCAAACTCTAGTCTGTGCAACAGCAGAGCCCCCTGGGAAGCTTTCCGCTAAGCCAACTGCCTCTCCCCTGGTGGAAAGAGGAGACAGGTAATCATGCTGACAGCAGACTACTGGTCCGGAGCTGCTCTCTCCTCCTGCAATCAGCACAGAGCAGAGCGGAGGGGCTGGTGCTCTGCTACGGAGGATGCACAGCGTCCTGAGGGAGGAGGGAGGGGGAGCGATTTGATAAGAGCGGACATCTCCTAGGGACAGGACAAGAGCCGCTGCCACCACCGCTGACATCAGCTCTGATGCATTCCCGCCTCCCCTGAGGAGCCCACAGCGCCTCGCAGAAACGTGGTCCTTTGCCGTGCCGCCCCCATGCGCCCAGCCCAGCAAGTTTAGCTTGAGTTCAGCGTTATAACTGCAAGGTCTTGCATCACAGGGAGCCCATGCCATTGACAGCTGGGGGTCCCAGCGCACTTTGCTGTGCTTTCCGTCTCTCTGACTATATGTGGGTCAATCCGTGCACACACACGCCATCTGGCCACGGTTTAGTGAGGTGCAGATTCAGAGTGAACATGCACTGAGTACCTACTGTATGTTCTGCACTGTTCAAGGCTCACATGACTGGAATTTGGTGTGCACTGTTCTAATAGAATGGAAAAGGCTTACTGCCCCAACGTGCCAGGGGATTAGAGCAGGAAAGGGGTGACCTTCACCTGGGGAGGATTCGGGCAAACCCTGTGAAGGAGGTAGCTCTGGGGCTGGGTGGGAAAGAGGGGTCAGATCTGAGCCACCCAGAGACGACAAGTCAAGGCACTCTCTGTGACGTACACTGGGAGGTGAAGGAGGGGAGCGGGTTCTAGTTAGTCCCGCCAGTTCTCTGTCCCTGCACTTCCTGTCTGTCTCGTGTAAGCCTCGCTCTTGCCGAACCTCGGTCATGGCCGTAAAACCGTCCTGGTGCTTGTCACTTTCACACAAACCTGAGCTCTTATTTATTTCACCATTTTCTTTAAGTCAACTCATCGATTTTTGTTTTGTAAAATCGATGTGAAGAAGAATCTTTGTCTCACAGCAGTAATTGGAAAATAGGTTGCGCTTGCTATATATAGACGGTCTCCATGAAAATAAGAACACTGTGAGCAAAATGATGCCACTGAAAGGCAGCCAGGTTCTCTGCCCCAGGCAGCTGCTGAGCGCGCAGCCTGCGCTCTGTCTGGCGGAGAAAATCACGAGTGTTAAGAAGGGTTAGGGACACCCCAGCGCCGGCCTGAGAAAGATGAGGAGAGAACTAAAATAACAGAAATACTTTCTTTAATGTCTTATCTGTGTCCCCCGTGAAGAAACTCTAGATACTACTAGCATCCCCCCACTTTGGGAAACTGAGTCCCAGCCAAAACCTGAGACCAAACCCCCAACTACACGTGTGGTTTCCTGCACACTATCAGTGACAGGACTGTGCTCTTTGGAGACCTTAAGCTCCAGAACTTACGGTTATCTAGGGGCTGCCATGGTGGATGAGCATTTTGCATAATAGTAATGACAGCAACCACTACAACGACAACAGCAAGCACCAGAGCAGCCAACACTTAGAGAGCTCTTAATATTCGCCAGGCATTGCTCTAGGCATTTACCTATATTAAAGTATTTAATCATCACAAAAATATTAATAATGATGTTGCCATTATTGTTCCCATTTTACAGATGAGTAAAAACTAAGGCACAGCATGGTTAATGCTGACCAAGAGCAATTCTGTCCTTTGTATATACTGGATTCCCATATGCTACCTCTTTTATTTAGTGATTCTTTCGTTGAAACATTCACTCAACATTGCATTGAGTGCCCTCTATGTTTCCTTTGGTTTCAGTAAAACAATACTTATTGCATTTGAAAATGAAACTTGAAGCTCCTGCTATTTCCAGCCTCCTGCATACTTTGACTCAAATCCCTCTCTCCCTGCATCCTCAGATGCCTTCCAATGGCCCTGTGTGCAGGGCCACGGTGCACCATCCAGATCCCCCACAGGGACCCAGGCCTCGGGACCTGGAATCCTCTGCGTTCCAGGAGTGTTAGTTGCTGATGGCCCTCACAGAGTCCCTCTCTGGGATTTGCACTAGGCTGAAGAGACCTGTGTGGCCTTGGGTTCTGGCCCTGCCCAAGGGGCAACGGTGACCAGAAACTGGTCACTGGGGAGGAAAAAACTGAGACCTTTTGCTTCTGTTTAAGCCAACTCCGCAGAGCCGCCCAGCTGCTGAGCTCCCCGGGGGCCAGCCAAGGCCCCTGTCGCAGCTGCATCACAGCCCAGCTGCCCATCCGCCCCCCCCCGCACCCCCCACAGGCATGCTTCCCGTGCCCCCTCCCCAAAACACCGTCTGTCTCAAGAATCTGCTTCCCAGGAGACTCAACCTAAGACGCCTCCCAAAGACAGGCACCTCCACTCAGAGCTGCCAGCAGAACGTCCCGCCCGCAGCCCCTTCCCAACTGAGACCCAAGCAGTGGAAGCCTGGGCGCATCAAATCCTCACACAGGGCTTTGGTGGCACCAATCCCCAGGGTCACCTCCACCTCCACAGGCCCCGAAAGCCTTGAAGGTTGTTGGGTTTCTTCGTTTATGTGTTTTCCTACATTAGCTAATGCGCTCTTTCCCCAGGCCCCATTGCTGTTTCCTCAAGTGTATCATGGTCTCAGCTCTAATGACAGGCAGCCACTCAGCCCGGCCAGGAAGATGTTCTCTTTCAGGCCCACAGGGATCGGTGAGGAAGGAGAGAGGAAGGAGAGGGGAGATTGGATTACGGGGTTCAGGGAAGGGTCATGCTCTCCCACCTCTTTCTGCTTTTGAGCAAGGAGAGAGATCAGCATTCCCGCTGCTGTAGGCAGCAGAGAAAGGCCCACAGGGTGAGTGGTCCACCCTTGCTCTATTCTGAAATGGCCCATCTTTAAAAAGAGCCTACATCTGCCCCAGACTTGACCTTAACATTTCTTAAATTTAATTGCAAATTACTGTCTCAGCAATTCCATGGCCTTCCCAATCTGGCCCAAACCCAGCAATAAAGGCAGAAAACAAATGGAATTAGACCCTGCAGTCTACAGGAGCAATTTGAGATGTGGATGTGAGGGCGCAGGGGTGATCCTACTTAGCGTGAAGCAGGCAGGAGAACTCAGCTTAAAGGAGCTCCAGCGTGGCCAAGTCCAGCCCCTGCTTAGAGTCACGGGGGAACCAGGTGATCCAGACACTGTCCTTTGAAGAACCAGGAACCAGAGTGACATTAGGACTATGCAGCCGGGCCCATCATCACCCCAAAGGCTAGGACACCACACCTATTTAGTGAGCACCTACTATGTGCCAGGCCATAAGCTAGACCCAGCAGCCCTCCAGCTCTCAGGGCTCAGGACCCCTTTACACTTAAAAATGACTGAAGACCCCAATGAACTTCTTGCTTCCGTGTAAGAAATTAAAATGTAAGAATTACACAAATGTTGATTTATTCAGTCATTTAAAAATAGCAATAACAAATCCATTACACGTTGACATATAACACATTTTTATGAAAATAAACTATATTGCACAGAATGAAGACATTTAACAAAAAGTACAGCATTGTGGTACATATTTACAAATCCCTTTAATGTTTGACTTTATCAAAGACAGACGAATCCTTATGTCTGCTTCTATGTTCAATTTGATGCAATATCTTGTCTGGTTAACATGGATAAAGAAAATCTGGCCTTACACAGGTATGCAGTTGAAAAAGGGAGAAGTATTTTAACAGCCTTTTGAGATAATTATGGATATTCTTCTTTGATACTACATCAAAACTTGACAAGTGATTAAAGGTAGTTGCAGCATAAAATCTGAAACCATGTTAATAAACTTATTTATTCTGGCGCGTTAAAGTGCATTGGTCTGTCTTGCTCTGGGGCGGTGAACCTGCAGCCTTAAGGCCACATGTGGCCCTCTACGTCCTTAAGTGTGACCTTTTGACTAAATCCAAATCTTACAGAACAAATCTTTTTACTTTTATTAATACATTTTGGTTCATATTTTACATTTTTATTTTATTTTTAAAATGGATGTATTTAAAATACCAAAGAATAAAATAAATTTCAACAAAATAATCCTCCTAGATTGACCGGCACAATTAGAACACTAGTAAACCATGAGGGCTAATTGACGGCTGCGACACTCATGATTTAGTGCTAACTTCCCCCACCTGACTGGTGCCCCCACCGCACAAGGCTGGCTGGCGAGAGTTTATGGGGGTCGAGTACACCAGGCTGTTATCAGCTTTTGACTGGTGAACTGTGTGTCTGTTTGAAGTGGAATTTGTGAATAGTTGCACAGCTCAACATTATTTTTTAATTCTGTCTGCTTAACAGTCCATCATGTCAAAGAAGACCAAGAGAATGCTGGAAGAAGAAAACAGATTTTTTAATGAGGATTGGGAAGGGCAATGTTATCTTGTTTCTGCTAAAGATAAGATGATTTGCTTGCTTTGTGAACTGCAGTATCAACATTAAAGATATTCAATGCTTATCAGCATTATAACACTCATAAGGACCACAAATATTTTAAATTAGAGCGAGAGATGTGAAAGGTTGTATTGCAGAAATTAAAAGGTGAAAAGCAAAAGTAAAGACAATTCTTCCAAGCAGCAATAAGACCTAGAAACAATGTCATTGAAGCAACTTATAAAGTAGCTAAGGCAGTGGGGCGGGGAGGAGGGAATGGATGAAATCATACCTAAAGGGGAAAATGTACACTATCTGGGTGATGGGCACACTTATAACTTTGACTCAAGCATTACAAAAGCCATCCTTGTAACCAAAAACATTTGTACCCCTGTAATATTCTGAAATAAACATAAATAAATAAAAAAATAAATAATGAAAAAAAGTAGCTAATGCACTCAGGAAAAAAGGGAAGCCATTCAGTGATGTAGAAATTGGGAAAGAATGCATTGTTGAAGTTGTAGGATGCTTAGACCCTGATAACGTTTCAAAGTACAAACAACTGCCTCTTTCAAGGAGAACCATAACTGATCAGCAACATGAATTAGCCTTCAACTTAACAGAACAACTTCATGCAATACTTCAAAAGGAAAATATATATTGTTCAATTGCTTTGGATAAATCAACTGATACTACTGACTTAGTGCAGGTTTTATACTTTGTTGAGGTCATAACAGAAGATTTTCTTTGCTATGAAGAGTTACTTGCTTTGGGCACTCTTGCAAACAGAACATGGGGAATGGATAGCTTCAACAACTTTCAAGATAAATGTCTTGAAGTTGGGCTGAATTTGGTAAATTTAGTGAGTGTGTATACAGACAGCGCACCCTCCATGACAGGAAAACATGAAGGGTTTATCACACGATTTTAAAAAAAGTATTAACAGATCCAAATGCTCTCATTTCTTTTCCTTGTATTTTGCATCAGCAAAATCTCTGTGCTAATGCCACTATTTTAAGTGACATTTTTCAACAAGTTACAAATATTGTTGATCATATTCCTGCAAATGTAGCACGGGATCATCAGTTTCGTAACACGCTAAAGTTGAATGATGAGGTATTCAGTGTGGATTTGCCGTATCGTTCTAAAGTGTGTTGGCTATCACAGAGACAGGTGTTAGCCAAAATTTTATCTCTGTGAGAACAGATAGTTATGTTTTATGAAGAATGGAATCAGTAATGTGAATTATTGAAAGAAAATTTCTATAGGAATGCAGCATTTCTGTGTGATATCGTGTCAAATCAAAACAACTTCAATATTTCTTTGCAAGGTAAAATGAAATCTATATATGATATGTGACAAAAAAAAAAATCCAAGCATTTCAAAAGAAGCTATCTTTTTTCAAAACACTTCTTCAAAAGGAAATTTTGGATGAACATTTTCCCCAGTTAGCAAAGGTCATTGATGAGCAGGATGATATATGCAAATAATTTGAAGACTACGCAGCTGTTATAGACCTATTAATTGGAGAATACAATGAAAGGTTCACTGACTTTGAGAATCATGACATCACACTTAAATTAGCATTCCAGCGTCACCTGGTTGGTATCACCAAGGCCCCTAAAGAACTACAGATGGAATTGATTGAGCTCTCAGTAGATGATTTTTTAAAGTCGTTGTTTGATGCTAAGAAAGATCCAATTGAAATATGGAAAAATGCGGTAGAATACTCAATGCCTTTGACAACATGCCCAAAAAATGCTTTCTTACTTTTCAACCACTTATTGCTATGAATCTACATTTTCCTACCTAACCCAAATCAAGACGCCCTTAAGGACACAAATGACTGATATCCATCTAGAGGGTCAACTGAAACTGTGGACTTCCATGCTGCAATCAAATATTCGAATGTTTTCCAACAAAAAGCAGACACGACAAAGTCATTAAAAGGTGAATTAATTTTAAGATTAACAAATAGTTTTCATTTTTTAAATTATTAAGTACATAGTAGTTAGATTTTTACAAAATAATGTACATTTTAAAGTATATCTAATTGAAGTTTCTTGGATGCGGACTTATTTGATTACAGCTAAATTAATGCAGCCTTCCTACATGAAAAGGTTCCCCACCGCTGGTCTTGCCCTTTGAATGGACCTCTTACCCACGCATGGTTTGATAACATCATACACTGTTCATTTGTAAACTATTGCTTCACTGGTTCCTACAAATCTTTCAAATATTGACACATGTCGTTATACAGTATCAAAAAATCATATGCATCAATATTACCACAGATCTCATCAGAGAAATGTAATGGGAAGTTGCCAAGCTCACAGTGGCAGATAAAATTTTCCAAACTTCTAATTTTCGCTTAGCTTGAATTTTATCATTGGCAACAAATACTGTCAATTGCTTTCCTTCAAGTGACAGGTTCATTTTGTTCCTTTTTGGGAAAACATCTGTTAAATACCCAAATCGGAATAATCGCGATTTGTCAGTTCTTTCCAGTAAAAACGATGTTCTGTGAAAAAAGTGGCTATTTCAGCTCAAATTCAGACAATCACATGTGTGCTTCTCCTAGACATTACCTTCAACCATTGTGCTTTGGGAGGCAGCAGAAGAGCTTTATGCATACTTTCCATTTTTTCACACAGATTATTAAAAAGACATGTACTCAAGGGTTGAGAGTTTTAATAATTTAAAATTTTAATGCTTCATTAAGAATGTTCTTAAGTGAAATTGGCATGTATTTTTAACGCCAGTGTGTGACAGGGAAGAATACAATGACTACTTGTACACTTTGGTGCCACTCCCTTGATTGGTATTAAGGTGACAGCAATTTCACCAACACCTGTGCAAATGACAATACAATGAAAGAGGCAAATAATATCCCAGAGTACTATGCAAATAGTTTTGACCTTGAGGACCCCCTGCAAGGGTTTGGGGCGGGGTTGCCCAGAGTTCTGCACACCACACTTGGAGAACCACTAAGTGAGGGGAGCATCGCAGTTTCTGTGCCTCCAGAAACTCCCAATCTGGCTGAGAAGATAGCCCATAAACAGCCATAATTACCATAAGATGTTATGAAGGCCAGGCTGGAGGCATGGCCGACAGAGTGACTTGCTTTGTATTGGCAAAGGTTTCACAGTGTAGGAAACTTTTGAGATGGGTCTTGAAGATTGCGTAGGAGTTCATGCAGAAAGATGAGGTGGATCTTTATATTTTCAGTTTCAGAAGGACAGATCCTAGAAAAGCAAGGCTTTTGGAAACATGCATCAAAAATGTGAAATTAGAGAGTTCCTATTATTAATAAATGATATGATATTGGCCACCATCTGGAATACCTACCACATACCTCACACTTTACATATATTGTCATATTTATTTCTCTCCAAAAGCCTACGAAATGCATGTAATTATGCTCTTTGTTCAGAGAAGCTGGGTAACTTTCTCAAGGACACAACAAATCCATGAGGAAAATCAAGGTTAATACCAGAAGGGCCTGACTCCAAAGCCCACTTTTGTTCTGTCTACTTCCTTCCCCAGGCCAAGAGGGAGAGCAGCATGCTGGCCACACACTGCTCCAAACTGTCGTTGTTTCCTACTGTTGACCAAATGAAGCCCAGTCCCCTCCACTTGGCATTCAAGGCTTCCCATAGCAGCCCCTCCTCATTCTAGCCCTGCCTTTTGTGGATGCCCAGTCTGGTCACACTGGAATTCTTTCCTGCCGTCCAGATTTGCTTCTGTGCCCTTGCCGCAGCAGTGTCCTCCACCGGGAGTCCCTTCCGTTTGTCCCTCCATCTTGATTTATTGTTAGAATCCTACCAATCTTTTCAGGCTCGGACACACCCTTCGTCCCCATCCTCTCCCCACGTCTCTCTCCTCAGCATCACTACGTGTGTTGAGGTGAGGTCATGCGTCATGTCTGCCTGCAGCTGGCGACCAACTTATTTATCCCCAACCCACTGAGCCCATCACCAGACTGTGGGCTCTTTGATAGCTGGGCCCATGTGAATATTACCTCTTGGTTCTTGCTTTTGCACTTTGAGCCTCAGTTTTCCCCTCTATAAAATGGGAATACTAGCACCCCACCTCATAAGGTTGTGGTGACAATTGAATGCACTAAATTATGTGCATAGAAAACTGCCAGGCCCATAGTAAGCACTCAATCGGCGTGAGGTGCTTTCGTTCTTATTATTGTTGTTAAATATAACTGGGGGAGGATGAGCATATTCCTGCCCCACACCAGTTTCCTGGCATACTTCGTCATAATAAAGGCAGGCTCTGTTAGCATCACTCATTTTAATCCTGCCGAGAAGCATGAAGATATGTTCAGATATGTGTTCCTTTGGTTTTCCTGCAAGGGGTTCTATTCCTGGGGGCTGAATCCAGCCTGGTCCCTCTGTTCTGTTCCTTATGCCTAACATGGACCTAAGAAATGTGAAAATACCTGAACCAGGCCCTACAGCAGAGTCCTGGGGACAGCCCAGGGCACTCGGAGTCCTGATTAAAAATGTAGTGGTGTCACCATCCTATCAACTGAGTCTCCTTCCATTTCCAATTTCACACACCCAACCTCCATGGGCTCCTTAGAACGAGGTAGCCCATTCAGTGCTACTGGGCACCTGAGAACAGAAAGACAATTGGCACATTAAGCTTTTATCTCTGTGGCTGTCACTCTAAAAAGCAGACAAGGCAAGCTCTCCTGTCCCCCGGCTCTGACCTGCTTGAAGCAGGCTGATGGGTCGTTGCCAGCGTGCTGGGTATGTTTTTAAGTTAGCAAACAAAGCGACCCAGAATGCCAGCTGCCCCAGGTTTGATTACTCTGTTCCTGATACATGACTAGCTCTTGGCAGTGTGTGAATTCTAAGGAGGACAGGATATGGTGTGCGGATTCCAAAGGGCAACTCAAGAAAATCAGTCACTTTGAGGCTCCCAGGTCCTGTTTCCAAATACACTTCCTGCCTGCAGATACCTTTATTAGTGATGGCAAACCCCGTGTGAACACTTGGTAGAGACAATTCGTTGTTTCCGACTTGTTTTGTCGTCTTTCTAAGGTTGGTACGGAGGTCTTGCCCAATGCCACCAAGGGGTCCAATATCTGTGGCCATGGTGGCAATGCTAGCACCTTCTCCACACGAGCCACCAGGTTCGACACTTCATGTGCATCTGCTTTCATGCTGAGCACAGCCCTCCAGGGGACTTTGGGTAGCTCTGTTTATAGATGAGGAGACTGCAGCTCGGGGAGGACAGGTTGCTTGTCCAAAAGAACCTGGAACCAGAGACCAAGCGAGCACGATCAGATTCTAGAATGTGAACGTTTTCACCGTCTGCCTCACCAGTTGGTGTTCTTCGCCACTGTGCTTAGTTGATACCAACTGAGGAAAATTGAGAACTAATATTTCCAGGATGCCTCTGTCTGCATGACCTTATTTAATCCGGAAAGCAGCCCTGTGAGGTAGGATTGTCACCCCAGTTATGGGAGAGGACTTGGACACTCTGCTAGACTTGTCGATTGACTCGTGAGTCTTGAGCAGAGCCAGGGGTCAGACTCAGGTCAGCGTGATGTCAAAGTCCAGGGCCCTTCTGCCACGTGCACTGCTTTGCCAGCATCCCCAGGACATTTGGTCCTGCCTGGAGTGCTGAAGGAGACTCCCACACGATGAGCAAGGTTGAGAGGAGGAAAGGTGTGATACGAAAGCTGGCTGGGGGTCAGGGGCTGCAATGAAGGGGAAGAGTGGCAGGAAACCAGAAGGCTGGTCCCTTCAGGTTAGGAACAGGGACTTTGGGAGGGAGGGACAGTTTGGTGCTATGACAGCACCTGTTCTCCCTTTATCAGAATCAGAAATGCCTACCCCTCCAATTCCAGATCTTTCCAAATTTCATTGCGTTTCATTTTGTTAAAGCCCCACATTGTGTATGAAGCCTTTGTCCGACCCACATGGAGCCTGAGCTTCTAGCACTCAGAGCCTGTGCTCTCAGTTCCTTGTGGCTGCGCAGATTCTCGCGCTGGGGTCTGTCTCTAGTGTCTTGAGACGGAAAGTTCCCGTTAGACGGGAGGTTCCCATTGAGATAGGAAGGCGCTGAGAGGAAGGACATTGCCCTGTTCATCACTGTTTTATTCCTCACGGAACCCAGAAGACTGGAGAAGATAAATACATGCTCAGATGAATATTCGGGGTATTGAATTGTTCCCATTTTTACAGAAAAACAGAGGCGATGGGAATGCCTGTAAATTAGGTCAGCAGCTCCGGGTCACCTGATTTTCCTCTGACATTACATCCCCCGATCACTACTACAGCCCAAATCAAAGCCAAATATATGTGGATTGATTTTAAAAGGAGGAGAGGAAAGAGAGGGAGAAAGGGGTAGGAGAGAGAAGGGAGGAAGAGGAGGAGAGAGGAGATGGGTCGGGGGGAGGAGGAGGATTTTGCTCTGGAGAGGAACACAGCTGAAGTGGGTACAAAATCACACTGGCGACAGAAATGGCACTCTTTCCAGAAACATGAATGCTGCGTTTCCTAATCTCAAAGGAGACTGTTCTGCCCTGCAAACCTCCTCTTCTGGGCCTGCTTCACCAAGACATAGGCATAATTGACTTCATCAAGTGTGAAAACCTCACTTGCTGTAGAATGAAGTACATTCGAAACTCTGCCAGGTTAATCTCAACAGAAATCTGGCGACAAGGTCAAATCTTGAAGCAAAGCAGAATAGACTGCCCAGGAATTTGCAGCCTGGCTGTCCCTCACTGGGCACAGTGGGGCAGTCACTGGGAGGGGGCTTCCTGCGTGCAGGTGAGAGCACTTTACTTCCAGGTAACAGTGAACATCCAGGGTGCTTGTGCCTGGGGCCCCCAGGGCCCTCCACGGGGCCCGACACAGGAGACGCTCCACAAACATGTCGTCTGCTCTCCCTGTGTTGCAGACGCAGTCAACAGATCATTTAATTTAAGAACTTTCATTAGCATCAGGATTTGCCAGCTAATCTCAATACTAGCCAGACCTCAGACCTTCTCTACAGCATAATTTTCATATTTATTTATTTTGGCATGGACTATGAATAACGAGATTCGTATATGACATAGGCATCGTGGGTGTTTATAAGCATCCTTCAAAACGACGTTTTGTGACTCTGATCTTACCTGAGCCATTCATGCTGGTACTGTTGAATCAAGCTTGCCCACACCTGGATCTGAAACGTACACCGCATGCTTTGTTCTTGTGTTTTCTCTCACTTGTGGTGGTTCAGAATTATGTATTTGTAGGGTTGTTTTGTGACTGTTCATCCTCCTAAAAATACTACCGTCCGTGAGAACTGGAATCATTTCTATTTCGTTCACCATGTAGTCCCCCGCGTTTAGTCTATAACCTGGCACTAATGTAATGTACAGCACATAGTAGGTGCTTGACGAACATTTATTGAATGAACGAATGGATGGATGAGGTTGGATTAAATGCCTCTTCGTAGCTCCCTTTCAAGAATCTTGGGCTCCGTAACACAGGCCCTTGGCTGCCTGACCCCGGGTGGACAGTGCTTTCTGACTTGCTGGTCTGCTCACATGGTCTTAGGACCCCAGATGCTGCCTTTAAGGTAGCTGCAGGGTCTCTGTTTGGCCAGCGTGGACCAGAGGCTGCTTGGTCGTGACAGTGAGCTCAGCCTGGAGGTCTGGAGAGTGAGCCCCCACAGTGCCCTCCTGACGACTGCCCTGCCAGGCCTGGCATGGGAAGGGCATCTCCGCCTCCAGCAGGGCCCTGCAGCAGCACAAGTGTGTGCTCCCCACGGTGGGGGCAGCAGGGAGGCTGTTCTCCCACGCAGGTGTGGCCTCGGGGTTGGGGAGGCACGTACTTCTGAGCAGGTTGGCACAACATGATAGTGCTGCGTCTGCTAGCACGACACCACCATTCTGAGAGACCCGCCCTTTCACACAGAGTCATGGTAGGTGTGGGGGCCAGAGGGGGCCGGAGACACGCTGGGGGGAGACGTTGGTGAGAGCAAACCATGCCCAGCACGTGTTCTGGGCTCCAGCCGCAATCCTCCGGGCAGACTTCCTGCTTTCCCGCTCCCAGCGCTATGAAATCACTCCTCCACTGGCTTCCCGGAACCCTTAGGGTACAGCCCAAACTCCTGCAGGGCCTCCCTCTGGCCTCAGCTGCTACCCCTGCCCCGCTGCCCAGTGACTGCGGCCACACTGGCCCCTGGCTGCCCCTCTGCCAGGCCAGGCTTGCTCCCGCCTCCACGCCCGTGCTATTGCTCCCTGCCTTCGGACCCTCTTCCTTGCTCTTCTTGCCCCAACCCCTAGTACAGGGGAGCGCATAGAAGGCGCTGGATAAATATTTATATGAATGAATGAGCAAATGCCCAGTTAAAGAGTGAGGGCCAACACAATCTCCCAAGACCATTCGATGCCAGCAGTGAGACTAATTCCAAGATGCATGGGGGACTGAGCACTGACTATATGACAAACACTTTACATGCAAGACTTTGTTTAATCCGCCAGCCACCCTCAGAGCGGTCATCATGGTGATTCCCATTTTACTGATAAGGAGGCGGACTCAGGCGGTTAGCAACTTGTTCAAGGTCTCTAGGCTAAGAAGTCACGGAGCTGTGGCTCCAGCCTCACTCTGCCCACCTCTGGGGACTGAGGGCTCAAACGCCTCTCTCTCCCGCGTCCCCTGGACATCATGAGGTCAGTCTGTAAGTCTGTGCTCAGGGCAAAGACAGAAAAAGAGCTCTGTGAATGCAGTCATTCCTATTCCTTTATCCAACAGGTATCTGCTGGCCCCTTGCTCTGTGTGGGTCCCAAGGCCAAGGGCGGAGACACAGACAGCAACAAGGCTAAGCCCTCCTGCTGCTCAGGGACCCATATCACAGTGAACCACACCACAATGGTCTTCTAGAACATTTTTTCCTAATTAAAGGCAATTAAAATTCCTTGGGTTTTGAGGATTTCTTAAAATTCCTTGGGGGAGGGGTTGATGTCTGCATTCAGGGGACATGAGGTGGGGGAGGAAAACTGGGCCAGGCAGCAGGCTGGCTAGGTGGGCTGGCCTCCCAGGGCTTGCCCCAGTTTGAAGCCACTTCCTCCCCTAAATTCCAACTCTACAGCCTTCCGGGCCCAAGGTCTGGACCCAGGCTGAGGGCCAGAGGGCACTGGTGGGGGAAACGAGCCCGCTCAGCATTTCCTAGCAGGTTTTGGAGGAAAGGCATCGGGGGTTCTGCTGAGACCCTGGAATGTTTCAGTTTGAAGCCCAAAGTTCGCTCTTTCTTTCTTTCATTCATTCATTCCTGCCGAACTGCACATTCTCTCCTCCTCCCACTGCGGATCCCATTGTCATTCCAGCAGCATTTCCCTCACTGTAGGCGAAGTGGAGGCTCCCTCTTCCAGACTTCTCTGTCGAATCGCTGGCAAGGACAAAGCCATTAGGAGCAAGATTCGGTAACTAGCTTTTTAATTTCATGGCTGGAGGTTGTCAGGACAGTGCAGAGAAAATTGCCAACGATTCGGAGAGTGGCCCGTGAATCCGGGGCAGAACAGGGGAGAACAAGGGAGCACTTCAGCTGGGGGTGAGGTGTTGGCAGCCGCTTGGGTGAGAAAGTTCTCTCCTTCCAAATTTCTTTGGTTCAGATCTGCGTTAATTTAAAAAGATCAATTCAGCAATTTTTCACCCTTCCTCAATAAAGTATTTTAGATAGCTGAGGAAGAAAAAGAGAAGGGGCCCTCTAGGGATCTTTCTCTAGGAGGAAATGAGGATTAGTTGGTCACAGGTTGTTATGAAACGGGGTCATTAATTTGAGGGAGACTTGTCCTATTTCCAGTTGATTTTTGCAAATTTGGACTACAGCATAACTCTACGTCTAGATTATAGCCCCAGTATTAGGATGAAAAGATCTACGTCCCAACCCCAAGCTCTGCCACAGACTTGCTGTGTGGCTGTGGGTTAGTGGCTTTCCCTCTCTGAACTCTGTAAATTGAGAGCATTGAATCAAACAGTCCCTAATCTCCTTTCCCACCTCCGTACTTCTCTGCTTTACCAAGCCCACCAGGAATCCTCCCATTACCTCAAGGCTGGGATCTTTGGTCTCTTGAGCGGAACCTCAGATGGGTCTGAGCTGAGAGGAATAGTCCGTGACCTCTAAGAGGTGAGTGATAGAGTGACATCAGAAAGGGTCTCGAGATGCCATTTTACCCTGTTACACCAGCCAAGATTCCCCAGCCGGATATACTTGTGCAAATGAACACTCACAATAATGACTCAGTGAGCATGCACTGGGGTTTTATCATTCCCACAGCTCTCTCAAACACACCCTCACATCCACCCTAGAAGTGAGGCCCTGTTATGCACCCCATTTTACAGACAAGGAAAGAGAGGTTCACATGCCCAGCGGCTGACCAAATCTGGTCAGAAGACCCCTGCCTGGCGCCCTCTGGCCGGCACGGGCTGGGCTATACGAGAGCCGCCCCTGGGGAAACAGGCTGGTCAAGGGGAGGGAAGTCAGGCGCATCTTGCCGGCTTCCTCTCTCCTTAGCAGCTTCACGTCGCCCTCTAACTGGCTGTCTGGCTCCAAGGCTCCTAGTCACAAGCAACATACGCCGACTTTAGGTGATGTAAGCTGAAAGGGATGGAAGGGATTCTGGGCAGCTCACAGAATAGACCCGAAGGCCCTAGCACCAAGCTCGGGAAGTAGCCAAGGAAAAGGGGAGGTCACACAGCCGGAATCACAGCCAAAACTGTCGCTACAGAGCCAGCCCAACAAGGTCACTGTCACAGCGACTACAAACACAGAGCCGTGGCACTGCATCTGTGCCACCGTCTCTGCTGGCCTTGGCCACGTGCCGGAGCTGCAAAGGAGGCTGGAAAGTGGGTATCTGGCATTTGCATGATCTATAGGAAGCCTCTGCCACCTAAAAAGTCTCAGAGGATAAGGCATTGCCCAAAATAGGAAGCACATTGAGATGCCGGGCAAGGACATCGATAGCAAATGTGCGTGAGCTAATCGGGTTAGGCTAGGTCAGGCGGCGATAACAGAAAAAGTCCTACATCTGAATCTGAATCCTGAAATAACTCCCCAGAGGTATTTCCGGCTCATGCTCCATGTTCAACAGGGGTCAGCTGAGGGCTCCGCTCCAGGCTGTCCTTAACCCAGACCGCAGGCTGACAGAGCACCCCGATCTCAAACACTGCCCACCGTCATGGGGCAGAGGGAAGGGGAGAGTACATCAGCTACTAAAGGTTCTAGCCCAGAAGTGACACACGTCACCTCCACGCATGGCTCACTGGCCAGAACTAGTCACATGGCCCTGCCTTGGGGCCAGCAAGTGCAATTCTGCCTGAGGCCTCGAGGACAGAGAGCCGGGAATGTCGGGTGAGCGGTGCTAATGCTGCCCAGAGTGCGCTCTATGGAGTCCGCGAATCAAAGCCCGCCCGGAGAGGGGGCAGAAGACAAAGGCACTGAAATGCAGGCAGGACAGCTGAGTTTCCTTCCCGGTGGAGCCACCGGGAATTGTATATTCCTTCAGCAGCATCTAGGGGCTGGAGGACACCCCTACTTTGGGGTGTGGTCAAAAAAGACACTCTGCTCAAATTGCACATGGCAGCAGTAGGTGGCCACAGCACAGCCCACCCATGAGGCACTGGAGGGCCCGGGGGTTGTGGGAGGCAGGAGCCGAGCCCAGACTCTGCAGCTCGGGTAGGCAGCCTCGCTCCTGCCTGCAGGGCCTGTAGCCACTGCGCTCTCTCCCGAGGAAGATGGGCACCTCTCTGTCACCCCAGGTTCCCTCTGGAAATAAGTCCTCTGCTTGTAACTGCCTGATGGGCTGGCTGCAGGAGCCAGGATGCCTAGAGTGTCCATAGGCCTATTGGGCCCACACTTTGTTTCAGTGTCCAAGAGATGACAGGCCAGAGTGTGTCCCCAGAGAGATGTGGGGCAGCAAGGCACCCTGAGCCAGGTGATGACTTGGCTGGAGGCTATGCATCCATGAGGAGAGACAGCTGACCATGGATCCCTTGGGACATGGAACATCCTCTAAGAACAAGAAGGTTGAAAGTACAGTTTGCAGTTGGTTTGTTTTTAATGTTGCTGAAATGTCAGTCCCTCCCTCTAACACCTTCCGAACGTCAATCAGTACCAAAGAATCAAGGTGTTGAGTTTCACATGAAAGCTCATGAATTAAAATGAATATAGCAGAGGCAGTAATTCCAAAGGAGAGGTGGAGAATTTGCAGAAATCGTGGAGGGGGGTCAGGGTGGCTTTCTGCAGGGCCTAGGATGGCTGTGGGGAGATGTGGGCTGGGGAGGGTGTGAGCAGTCTTGGCTGGATCTCAAGGGAATGCCCTAGCCAACACCTGCCCTGTGAGATAATCCCTGCAGCCCCTCACTGGTCTCTCTGCCTCCAGTGTCACCCAGCCCAATCACACCGTCCCAGGGAAATCTTTGTAAACTTCACATCTGATGCTACTCCTGCCCTATTTAAAATCCATTGTCTCCAACCCAAGGTCAAGTTCCATCTCTGAAATGGTAGCATATGAGGTCCCAGACTACTTCGTCAAGCTCATCTCCTGCTGGTCCCCACCCTACCCCAAATACGTCCTTTGCAACCCCACACAGCTCATGGAACCTGACCCATCAGTGCCCTTCAAGCCTCTGAGTTTTGCTCAAACTGTACTCTCTTCCTGGGACCCCAAGCCACTCCTTTCTCTACCTACTTACCCAGGTAAGGTTCTTAGTCATAACAAATTAATTAGTGGCAGAAAAGTTAGAAAAAGTTTGTAGGATAGGATATGGGGTGGCTCTCGGGATCTCTCGGAGGGCCAGGCATCCAGGCTTGGAGACTACATGGGCAGGACCCACACCCACAATCTCACCACCAGACATCCCATGGAGACGTCACTGTCCCAGTGCTGAGACAGGTACAGCATCAGGTGCCTGCGACGCTGCCCACACAGGTATTAAACACTCCTACAGGACTCCCCCCAGCCCCTGGGAAGGCTGGTTGGCTTCACCCCCTGGCATGGGGCTTGCTTCTTCACCTGCCTACCTGCCATGTCCAAGTGCCAGAGCAGCCTCTGATGGCTGGAGTCAAGGCCACGTGTTTGGGAAATTGGGAAATCCAGTCCCTGGGCTCCAAGGTAGAACGAGTCTCTGCCTCCTGCTCGGGACTGCCCAAGTACAGGAAGGGCGCTCATAGACACTTCTAAAAAGAAGGGCAAATGCCCACTGCACTGGCTAGGACCCGCTTGAATGCCACCTTCTTTATGACATCCTCAAGGCTGCCTGGAGCTGCAGGCCCTATACCTTTGTACCCACCTTCATCCTCAGGCAGCGCTGTCATGACAACCTCCCTCCAGACTTTGAACTCCTCCAGATTAAGGGCCAAGGCAGAGTCGATACGTGTATCTCATCTCTCCTCCCTGCATCCCTCTGTACCCAGGAGAGAAGAGAGAACCCCTTCTTTTTAGGTGAGCAAGCAGGTGGTTTGGATCTACTGTCTAGGATATGAACTGCAAGAAGGTGGTGTGTATGTGTATGGAAAGGGGCCGTCACCGAGGGGTAATAAAAATAACTGCGATTTATTGAGCATTTACTATGCACTGATTTCCATGCTAGATTCTTACGTACAATATTTTATTTATTCACCAAAATTCCAGGAAATAGGTACAATTTGATCCTTTCTATTTTGCAGGTGGGGAAACTGAGGCCTGTTAGAGATATCAAATAACTTGCCCAGGGTATTCAGGTAGCACTGCTGGGATTTAAACCCAAGTAGTTTGTCTCCAGGGACTAGGATCTAAACCAAAAGGCTACATCATAGGTTTGGCCAGAGAAGGCAATGGAAGGAAGTCAGGGCAGGCCCAGCACTCACTTTCTGTGTAACCCCACGTATACATTCTGGAGCCTTCCTGTCCCAGTTGTCTCAGGGTGAAGGTAAGGACATGGGTGGGCAGCTCCCAGCTGCTCCCCTGTGCCTCTGCCCCCGACCCAGGAGGATATGAATGTCCCAGCACAGCCTGGAATGCCCAGCAGGGCAGCCAGGGCAGGGGGAGGGCGAGTGCAGCAGGTTGTCATGGGCTGGACCAAGCAGCCAGACCACTTAGGGACCACACTAAACAACAGCCACCCGTGCCCTGAGAAAGCTTTCTAAACTTGGCAGCCATAAAATCTCCACGCACATACCTTCTCACCCCTGCATGGGCCCTTCCCTGTTCACCAAACCACCCTACCTGAGTTCATTTTCTCTCTAGAATAATCGTAGGTAGCACAGATCTAGAACCTAGCACCTGCCAGGCATCATCTCATATAATTCTCACAGGCTCTGTTATTCTCCTCATGTCACACACAAGGAAACTGAGCTCCAAGGAGATGACTCACTAACTCAGTGCATGGTGGTGGGGTTGGGATTCCACCCCGGGCCTCTCTCCAGAGGCCACAATCCTCCTAATACATCATAGAAAGGGGAACCCAGGCTTTAGGCACCAGGCAGGTCAGGTCTGAACTGTGGATTTGACACCAAGCTAGTGACTTCTCTCCCTGTCCCTCAGTCTTCTGATCTGTAAAATGGGAATAACATCTGTCTACCTTGCAGAGCCATTGCCCCAATTAGAAGCAATGGGGGTAAGGACCTCAACCACGGTCAAGTATGCAGTAGGTGTTTAATTAATATTACTTCCCTTCCTTCCCCTGGCTGGCATTATCTGCTGTTCTGTTCCTCCTGCTCCCCCAAATCTTTAGGAATCTCTGGGGCCAGTTCTTCCCTCAGAAATGGAAGGGACTCCCCTGTGAGGAGCAGCTCAGCTACCTCTGCTTGCCCCAGATGGGGCCTAGCTGCAGAAAAATGGCACTTCAGCCACACCCTGCCACACCCAGCCACACCCAGCCACACCTGAGCCACACCTCACACCCAGAGCAAGAACTCTCTGTGCCTCTCCTGGACCCATCAGACATGAACATAGGTGGAGAGGGGCACAGTGGGGGGTCGGGAGGGCCATCTCCTGGTCCTCATGGTCCAGAGTCCTCGCATTTAGATATTCTCTCCACGCAAGGCTAAACATGCAGTCGCAGAGAAACACGGGCAGGAGCAAAGAAGACATTTGTCCACAGCTTTAAACATTGTCCCATCATCACCCCACAGGGCACAAAGCACACCTGAATTTATATACACAGTACATATTAATTCTTGCATCATCTTAGAAGTAGCACCATCACACATTACGCTGTGTTGTGAGCGGGTCTGTTAGATTGCTAAATGTTGACACTTCCCACAGACCGCTCTCCTGGTCACCCTGTTTCAACCCCCTTCTTTTGTAGACAAGAGACACAAGGGCCAGAGAGGAGACATCAGTGATGAAGGCCATGCAGCTCAGTTTCATGTTCAAGGGAATCTTTACCAGAGGTTATCACTTTTAGGCAGGAGAAGTGACCACCTGGGAAGAAGCGTGCAAGGTGGGAGAAGGAGTGGAGGAGAAAGTGACTGAGAGAAGCTGAGGAACCTGCACACTGAAAGTCACCAGAACTTTCCACCCAGAGATGAAGCAGTTCCCAAGCCTGGCCCGTTGTCAGGCCCCCTAAAACAGTGGTCCCCAACCTTTTTGGCACCGGGACTGGTTTCCTGGAAGAAAATTTTTCCATGGACCAGAAAAATTGGGATGGTTTTGGGACAATTCAAGCACATTACAGTTATTGTGCAGTCAAACCTCTCTGCTAACAATAATCTGTATTCGCAGCTGCTCCCCAGCGCTAGCATCACCGCCTCAGCTCCACCTCAGATCATCAGGCATTAGACTCTCATAAGGAGTAGCAACCTAGATCCCTCGCATGCGCAGTTTACAGTAGGATTCGTGCTCCTGTGAGAATCTAATGCCCCTGCTGATCTGACAGCAGGTGGAGCTTATGCAGTTTTGTAAGTGATGGTGTTGTGAGGGATGGTGTTGCAAGGGATGGTGTTGCGAGGGACGGGGCTGCGAGGGACGGGGCTGCAAGGGATGGGGTTGTGAGTGATCGGGAATGAAGCTTTGCTTGCTCACCCGCCCTCCCCTCACCTCCTGCTATATGGCCCAGTTCCTAACAGGCCACAGAATAGTACCGGTCTATGGCCTGGGGGTTGGGGACCAGAGCCCTAGAAATCTTGTTTAAAAATGCTGATGGCCATGGCACATCTCTAGAGATTGATTCTGTAGGTTTGGGGGGATGACTGACTATATACATTTTTTAATGAGGTCCTCAGGGAATTTTGATAAACACCAAAGTTGAAGGAGGACTGACCTAAGGTGTCTAAAAAACAACACTCAGTAAACCAGTTTGATTTAAAGTCATTCCTAGAAATTATCTGAAGGACTGGGCCCCAGAGAAGAAATTTCATTCATGCATGCATTAGGTCACTCATTAGCTTTCATATTTATTTGGTTATTCCACATGTGGTGGATTTAGTGGAGGAATGTGGTCAGTCAGGGTAGTCTAGGCAATGCTGCTGTAACAAACAACTCCAAATTCTCAGTGGCGTAAAACCAAAGGTTTATTTCTCACTCATGCTTCCTATCCATGATGGGTCAGCTGGGGCCTCTGCTCCATATTCTCCTCACTTTGAGGCCCAGGGTGATAGATCAGCCATTGTCTCAAATTTTCCTGGTTACCATGGCAGATGGAAAGAGAGCTCTGGAGGGTATCAGGTTGATATGCAAATGTCCTGGCCCAGAAGTGACACAAGTCACTTCTGCTCACAACTCATTGGCCAGAACTTGTTACACGGCCTAACTAAGCCCTAGGGTGTTGGTTTATGACTGCCATACCTCCATGCAGGAAGAAGAAGGGATGCTACAGCAGGAAGGAGGGGTGCTTTCACAGTGAGGCAAAGCTTTCACAGAAACCCTCGGCTTCCCTCTCCTTGGCCAGAACTGGGCCCCATGGTCACCCTGACCAACAAGGCAATCCAGAGATGTGTATACTTTAACCAGACATGCTGCAACCCCAAACAAAATTAGGTTCTGTTAAGAAAGGGGAAATTGATATTAAGTAGGCAACTAGAAGTAACTGGGGGCATAGGGAATATCACTGGAGGAGCACAGAGATCTGGAAGTGTGAAGACAGAGGTATAGGATGGACCCAGACCCCAACAGCAACAGCTTGCAGGGCTTGGCCATGAACTTGGCCAAGTCACTGAGCCCATCAGTTTAGCAACTGGCTGAGTGGTTCTCTACATCACCACAAAATCAAAACTATCAGAGTAATATTAATATATTTATTAGTGTTAACTCTAGATACACATTAGCCGAGATTCCTGCCTGATAGTATACTGCAATCGAATGCATTAGGATGTTATATCAAGGCCATATTATTAGCTATTATCTATTGAGGGCCTACTGTGTGCTAGGATCTGCAAATATATTATCTCTAATTTTTATTGCAACCCTGCATGGTAGGTATTATTATCTCCATTTTACAGATGTGCAAACCAAGGCTCAGATCCGTTAATGGATTAGCCTAGGTCACACAACAAATAAGCAGAGGTGCTGGATCCACATCCAAACTGGATTCCAAACTTCTCACTCTTTTCTGTATATTATATCAGGTTGCCTCTTTCACTTGACATCCTTTGGTAATAATAATTTGAAGTGACAATGTGCAGCCTGAAATCTTGTCCAAGATGTATATTTGGTCAGAGAGATGATAGTAGTGTTGATTGGTGCTGAGGACTTCTGCTTATTTAAGCCCTGATTTCCTAGTGTGTATTGGATCCAGTCTGTCATTAGAGATGCTGGAAAACATCAGAAAGAAACAAACAAGCAAGCAAAAGGAGCAGAGATCAGATGGTGCAGATGTAGCCAATATACCACAGACAGGCAATCTCAAGAAACTCTGGATGCTGTTAATTAAGAAAAGAACAACTGTCCAGCCTAAGAATTGACAAGTCTCCTTGGGTGAATATATGGAGGCAAGAAGAAAAAGAGCCACCCGTGAACAGGAATAAGGACCAACAACTAGTTTAACCCAAGTGGGTGTGGTGTTTAAGTGCAACCCTGGGTTCAGTCTTAGGGCTCTAGAATGTTCATGTTTAAGGACCAAGATCTTAGATTAGAAGGTTGGAAGGTTACCAAGGCAACTCATAAACTATCTTCTAACCTTTGGGCCTGCTTCCAGTCTCAGAAGTCCAGTTTAGTCATATATTATGGGCAGATTACTAGATTGTGTTAATACCTGACCCCTCTGAATACTGACTATATTCTGACATTTGGTCCAGGACGTATTGAAAGTCTTAAACGGCCTTATCCTATACTTAGAAGAGAAAATTTCCCACTCTTTTTTTTTTATTCACCCATCATATGTTCATGGAGAGCCTGATGCCTGAGGCATTGTTCTGGGTGCTAGGCATGTGATGAGGGAAGCCCCAGACAATCCCTGCGTTCATGGAATTTAGAGGCTAGTAGGGGAAATAGAGGTTAATCGGATAGCCTTCTGACCCAAATGTAAATTCACGATGGTAATATGTTATCAAACATTTGCTAAGGCTCAGGAATTGTGCTAAAATAGATTCCAGAATGGCACTTAGTCCTCTCTAGCATATTGGGGAAAGTAAGGTTCAGAGAGATGATACAACTTTCCCAGTTGTATCCCCAAAAGCCCATGCATTGGACTACTTTTTCATATCTTCCCTGGCAGACTATAGATCTCATTTCTTTTCTGGTTGCTGTGAGGTCTGGATTTGGGCTTGTGGAGGTTATACCTTTTCCTGTAGTCTTTGACATAAAATATTCCAGCACCTGATATGTGTAATTCAATGGGCTCAGGCAACTTGTTACAGACAAGTTGTAACACTGAGAAGCAACAACGGATTGTTACCTAAAGGATACCTGAAAATGAGATTGCTACCTCTAGGCCAAAGTAAAACAATATTCTGCACAGACATTGCCAAATGCTCTGGATTATTAATACAGCAATGGCGCCCCCTCATGATTATTGTTGTGTATTACATGTCTCTTGACAGGAGGAACACATTTTGAATATAGTTGAGGCCTTCATCCCATCCCATTTATATTAATTCCAGAGGCAAGATCATGGATATAGGGTGCAGCAGCTTCTCACAATTCAGAGTTCCAGCAACTAGGACACGGATTCCTGTGACAGACAGTGAGATTGTCACAGCGTGAACCATCCGCTGCCAATCTCTTGGATCACTTACCCATTAGGTCATGACAGATTGATCCATAATCTCCTGCTATAACTCTATTTTCTGAAGATAGTGGCTACAAATGACCCCCCCAACACACACACACATACACACACACACACACACACACACACACACACATCCCCATCCCACAGCTATAGGAAACAGACAGGAATTTATGTATTCACTTTGAGCTAGGTATTGTGCTAAGAGCTAGAGACACAGCGATGAACAAATCGTGGTCCCTACTCTAAACCTTATACTCTGGTAGGGGAAACAGGAGGCCAATTAGCCTATAAATTGCTCACTTTCAATTATTATAATTGCTGCAAGAATGAGGCCTTGAGACTCTGTAACAGGGAGAAAAGATCAGATTAAGTCTGGGCCTCAGAAAAGTCTTTACTGAGAAAAGAGAGTAAGGTGTGTTGTGCCATAAATGGAGTGGAGGCTAGTCAAAGCGACCAGGGAGCTTGAGGGAGAATGAACCTGAGGCCAAGGCAGCTTGACTTGGGCTTCTCCTAGGGCTAAAGGTGAGTGATTGTTGTGGGGTCAACTAATAAGAATAGACATTAGGTAATCTCAAGGATGCTGAGCTATTAAGAATGTTTGTCATTAATTCAACCATTGAGGATGATTGAGCTGATGTTAAAGGATGAGTATAATCTAACACCTGAATATTTTGAGGGTTAATATAAACTCTTCTGGGTCGTAAACATCAGCATGGACAGCATCCTGGATCTCTGCCTATTCTGCATCTTCCCAGGAGCCAAGGATATTGTAGAATTTATTATTTACGGCCCTCCATTGCTTATTTAAGATGAGGAAATAACAACAACAGACATAATTGCCAGGCTTGGGGGCAGGAATTGAGCTGATAATGGCAAACAGATGAAAGGAAGAGAGGATAGCGGTGGCAACAATGGGGTTCCAATGGTGAATTGTAGTTATAAAAAAAAATCAGTATATAAAGCTATTGTATGATACCAGCTAGCTCTCGGGATGTACTATACCTGAGGTGAAATATACAAGATTTGGATTCCCGAAACCTGGATTCAAATCCTACTCTTCTGCCTCCAGGCATGCGATCAGGGTAACAAACTCTTGTGCCTCCATTTCTGTGTCTGTAAGAAAACGATCTTGGTAGTATGTACCAGCTTTTCAGATTGTTGTGAAGCAGTGTGTCTAAAGTGGATAGCATGATGCCTGGCATATTCCAATTACTCATTATTGGTTTATAATTATTAATGACAATATTTAATATTTGGGAGGAAATCGACACACATAAGAGAGACTTAAGAGGCACTTTTATTTCCTTCTTCACTCTTTTCTGTTATTTTCCAGTTTTCTAAAATGAGTATGCATTGCTATTAAAATCAAAAGGGGGGGAACCCGCAAATTTTTGAATCATGGAAATTTAACCAGTTCACTGTTTTCCAAAATTCCCAGATCATATTGTTGAAAGAGGACATGGAGTCCATGTTAAAGGCAGATTCTTGGGCCCCGACCCATAAATATTGAATCAAAATCTTTAAGGGATAAGCCTGGCACTCTATACGTTTAATCAGCTCCGCAAATGATTCTTATAATCAGTCACAGTTGGGATGTGCCGATTTAGTGGGAAGGTTACAGGGTGTGGGCGGGGAAGGCCTGCCAGGTTGCAACAGTCCCGAGGGCCTGAGCCTACAATTCCCATGCTGCTCCGCAAACTCGACACAAACGAGCCCGGTGCCTGCCGGGAATTGTAGTTTTCTTCGGCCAGGCCTCTATATTAAGAAAGCCGGAGATGGCTGCAGAAAACTCCCTGCCCCACAATGCAAAGGTCAAAGGTGACGCCATCTGGAGCGCGCCAGGAATCGAGCAGGCGGTTGCTGCTGCCTCTATTCTCATCTCCGCTACCTCAGAGCCTGCCTTCTCCTCCGCCGCCGCCGCCGCCGCCGCCGTTGCCTCCTTGGAGCCCTCCTCCTCCTCCGCCCCCTCCTCCCGACCCAAGCCCTTTGTCCTGGAGAAGAAACCGCGTTCGGTGTCCCTCGTGGGCCCGGGGCGCAGCCATGGCGGACGGCGGCGGCGGGGGAACGGGCGCGGTGGGCGGCGGCGGAGCGGGCCAGGCCTCGGCCGGGGCAGCGACGGGCGCGACTGGGGCCGGCGGGAGCGGCGGCCCCATCAACCCGGCCTCGCTGCCTCCTGGCGACCCGCAGCTCATCGCTCTCATCGTGGAGCAGCTCAAGAGCCGGGGCCTGTTTGACAGCTTCCGCCGCGACTGCCTGGCCGACGTGGACACCAAGGTAGCTGAGGCCACCTGGCCGAGGGGAGCGGAGCTGCGCGTGAGGCCCCAAAGGTTGCGGCTTTGATTTTCCAAAGCCGAGCGCAAAACAAAAGATAGTTTAAAAATCTCAGCAATGAAGCATTCCACCGCTTGGGGCAGTACAGAGAGCTTTCTGAGTGATGCACACGTGGATTCGAGTCCCTGCCTGGTTGCTTACTAGCTGTGATTTTAGCCGTCACTTCTCTGAACTTGGGGATTCAATACAGATTTTAGAGCCTAGATTTTATCTTTCCCAAAGTGGAACTCCTTTAAGCCCCTTAATAACAAATAAAGCTCAGTATGTTAAGGACAATGGAGAAAAACAGGTAGGTAAGCAAGAATGCTTTAGAATTTCCACCCTTTCTCTGTTCGCCACTAAGGAGCTGACGTTAAACAGAATGGTTTGAATGCACAGTCATCAGCATATTATAGCTATTTGTTCCTTTTCTCTGACCCAGTACGCAGTTGGATTAAGACAAACTGTTTTAGAAACAGCACCCTGATTTTCTACTCCATCATTGATTAAACAGGATTCGGTGCCTATTTTAGATCCTAGTGCCTTAGCCCAGTTCCCCCCAGTAAAATGCTAGTTTGCTTGACCTACTTGTCAAGGTTGTTTAGATTCATTGAAGTAATCTGTGTTAAGTGTGGAATTTTTCTCCCTTTTCAAAATTCCTCTAACAAGACTATGATGGTAGAGTTAGGAGGCTCTGTTACTGCCTGGACTTCTTCAGGGTAGTGATTTCTTCTCCCAGAGCCTATCATGAAAATCTTTTGCTTACCTCACAGTAAAATTGTGAAGTAAAGAGTAGATCTTAAGATAGGGCAAGACCTAGTCTATTTGTTCATTGAACATTTATTGGCCTATAATTGCCAAACTATGCAGATATGGGAAAAAGGAAGTCACTATTCCATCCTCTGAGCTTCTACTCTAGGAGTGCTGTCCCTGAAACAAAGTAACTTTTTTTAAGAGTCTCAGGCAGGTATTGACAGAGCCTTTACCTTTCCTATGACAAGTTCTCCATTCGTGTTTCTTATGTTTCATTAGTTTTTGTGTGGCTTAATCAATGCCTCTGGTTTTAAAACAAAAACAGACAAAACAACTACAGTAGTTTCCCCTTATCTGTGGTTTTGCTTTCCAAGGCTTCAGTTACCCAACTGTCACAGTATCGAGGTGCTTGTGTTCAAGTCACCCTTATTGTACTTCACACTGGCCCCAAAGCGGAAGAGTAGTGATGCTGGCAATTCAGATACACCAAAGAGAAGCGGTAAAGTGCTTCCTTTATGTAAAAAGGTGAAAGTTTTCAACTTAATAAGGAAAGAAAAAAACAGCTGAGGTTGCTAAGATCTACAGTAAGAACAAATCTTCTTGCCACGAAGTTGTGAAATGGGGGGAAAATCATGCATGTAGAGGGTTCGGTACTCTCTGGGGTTTCAGGCATCCACTGGGGGGGGGGGGCGGTCTTAGAACGTATCCCCTGAGGATAAACAGCTGTTGAGGGAGAGTGGGTAGAGCCTTTCCCATGTGTAGCTCGTAGCTGGTCTTGCTGGTAGTTGCCAGGTTGTTTTAATTCTTGAAGATGGTGTGTTTTCAGGCATATCTTACCTGAGACCTTTGTTGTTTTAGCCCAGTGGTTCTCAAAGTGTAGTCCTTGGATTAGCAACAGTAGCATCTGAGCACTTGTTGGAAATGCACATTCTTGGATCCTACCCCAGACTACTGAAGTATTTAGGAGAAATGGAACAGATATTTGTAATTTACTTCGTGGTGCGTTCAAAACCAAATAAATAGAACAAACTGATCGTGACTAGGTGGAAGGGCAGATAGTACGGTAAAATGTTAGGGGTAGGCACACTAGGTCTTTTGACTTCTCAAACTGAAGTGATTATTCTCTATAATTGTGAAGGGTTTGTGAAGGTTTGGTGGTGATGTTCACTGTTCTTTGTCCTTTTTTTAGTAAACGGTTTCTGTCATCTCAAACCAGGTGAGTTATTTTGAGTAGTAGAAGGTATTGTATAAGGGTTCATGGTTACGAGTGGTAAATCTGATTCTAACTCCTTTAAGCAAAGCGGAGAATCTGTTGTCTTATGGAATCCAGGGAAGGATTGAATGAACAAGCTGTGTCAGAGGGTAGGGATGAATTTAGAACCAGATAGTCTCCACTGTTGCCATGTCTTTCATCTCCATTGTTTATATGTTTTACTGGCACTACGGAGCGGAGTCATCTGTTTGGTTACTAGTATTTCGTGATTAGATCTTACAGCTTCTTCCTCTAGAAAGAGACTGTCAGCTGTAGTTCAGAAAACCTCAGGGAATGTCTGCATGGTCTTAGCATGACTCGGGCACTCACCCTTTGGCCAGGAGAACACAACACCCTCTGTCCTACTCTTATAAAGAAGGGAAGACAGTTACCAAGAAGGAGGAGTTACTAGGCAGATGGTACATGGTATCTGTGAATTTTATTCCTCCTCACCAATCTCCCTCCCTTCCTCTTTCCAGGTTTAGTGGAGAGTCTTTGTATTTGTGAGCCTGCTCTTGGCCTTTTGGAAGAGGTCCACTCGTGGAGTTGAGGCCCGATGGCTGTTTTGTCAATTTCATTCCAGTGACTGTTAGCAAACTTTGCCATGGTAATGCTGCATAACAAACCACATCTCAGTGGCTTATAAGCATTTGTTCTCATGTTGATGGGTCTAGGTCAACCAAAGTTCAGCTGATCTAGATAGGCTTCAGCTGGATTACTTGGCTGTAGGCTGCAGGTTGCCTGTGATTGGGTCCAGACTGGTGGGGTGGTGGGCTGGTGTTAGGCCTGCTGCACATGTGCCCGCCCTAGGGGCAGGGGCTACCTACAACATGCCCTCATAGAGGATCACCAGAGCACAAGAACCAAACCAGGTAGCACAGCCACATTTAGGGGCTCTTGTCACTAACACTCCGCTGGCCAGAGAAAATAACATTGCCAAACTCAGTGTCACTGGGGTGGGAAGTATCCTCTGCCCACAGAGGGAGGGGGAGAGGACTGAAGTGCTGAACAGCAGTCCACACTGTTACACCTGGTTTGGAAAATAGCAACTGATAGCATCAAAGGTCTTAGAGGCTCAGAACATTTATGCTGCCTTGCATTCACTGAGTTACTTTCTGATTTTATTCACCTGATCCTAGTGGGGTCTAGAACATTTAAGATCAATAAGTGCCTCTCAACTCTCTTTTGGACTGACTCGTTGCTTCCCCGCGGCCTTTCACAGTGTTCCATAGGCCTTGACTTCAGTCTACATTCTTGGGTGGCCCTTCGTTTTAATGCAGGGAGCTTGCCTGAGCCCTTTTTGATGTTGAGAGCACCCCTGTGAGGTAAGCAGAGCAGTAATAGTTCAGTTTTATAGATGGAAATAACAGACTGAGAAGTTGGATGACTTGTTGAAAGTCAGTAAGTGATGGAGCCAGGGCTAGAAGCCAGTTCCTTTGATTCAGAAACAGCCTAGGTCTAACCTTGGTTTGGCTACATTTTAGCCACATGGGCAAGTTGTTTATTTTTTCTAAGCTTAAAATTTTGATCTCTAAAATGGGAGCAGGAGAACACTAATAGGATCTCTTTCATAGTTACTTGAAAGTAAATGGAATAATGTGTAAGTAAAGCATCTGGCATTGTGCCCCCCCCCCCCATAAAATGGGCGCTCATGTTAGCAATTAATTCATGACTGCCATGCTGTATGGGGATCTTCAGAGTTATAATGGAAATGTATTTGGACTTGAAAATAACACATTTCTATGAGAAGCAGTGTTCTGAATGACTGTGTTCCAAAACTTTGGTGCATGTAACTTCTGACCTTCCCTCCTCTTGTTAATATTCTAGCCAGCTTACCAAAACCTGAGGCAGAAAGTGGATAATTTTGTGTCAACACATCTGGACAAGCAGGAATGGAATCCTACAATGAACAAAAACCAGTTGCGAAATGGTCTGAGGCAGAGTGTGGTTCAGTAAGTAAGCAGAATGTAGAGCTTTTGAAAAGGCAGTAATCACAAGTATGCATAAGAAGGCTGATCGAACTCACTGTTTAGTCAAGGTGGATGGTACCTTATTTCAGATATCACTGTGGAGTTGCAGCAGTCTGCTCTTTTATTAAAATTAAGGTCAAAGTAAGCAAAGCACTCAGTTAAAATTCCAGTTTATCCAGCCCGTGTACGCCTCCCATGTTGCACATCTCTAGTGGGTACACTGAAAGATACTCCAAATTGTGAGGCGTGTTCCTGCTCTTTGAAGTTTCAGTGTAGTCTGAACATACATGTGAGTTTTACCCCAAGATATCGGTATTTGGATCTTTATTCTCACCAGTAAATGTGAGTTAAGTAAATTCTTTGAGTCCACCATGGCTACCACCTCTAAAGCATAGCGGCAGCTTTGAGGAAGGCATAGTCTTATTAAAGCATCGTCCTTCACTAGAACAAACTGAACCTTAGTTAATAAAGGTACTATTGCTAGCTTATCCGAGTGACTGTTCAGTGTCACTGGGCGCAGAAGTGGAGGTGGGTTGTGGAATCTGGTCTTGACAATCATGAGCTAACAGTTACAGAGATGGAGAACAGATTAGTGATTGCTTAGGGATGGGAGGAGAGGGTGAGTTGACTTGAAAGTGGTAGCAGGGGGAGAACTCGTGGCGATGGTGCAGTTAAGTATCTTGATTGTCTTAGTGCTTACGTGAAACAATTCACGTGATAAAGTTGTGTGGAGCTACACGTGTACACAAATGAGTGCAGGTATAACTGAAATCTAAATAAGGTCTGGACTGTACCAATGTCATTTTCCTGGTTTTGACATCGTACTGTAGTTACACAGGGTGCTGACATTAGGGGTGGCTGCCTGAAGGGTACATGGAGCCCTCTGTATGTTTCTTTGCCACTTCCTGTGAATCTATGGTGATTTCAAAATTAAAAAGTTTTTGAAAGTAGAAAAAGGATTTTTTTACTAACAAGTCAGCACTTTCACTGTAGCTGAGCATTAGGGAAGAAGCATGATACCAGAAGACGCCCAGTTCCTTGTCACTCTGGAATCAGGCAGTAGCTGACCCTTACTGAGCAACTGTTTATTACATGTCTGGCACTCATCCTCACAAAAAGCCCATTTTACAGCTGAAGTAACCAATTAGATAAACTTGTTTTACCCTACCTTCTAAAGGATTGGCCAGCATGTTAAGAGAGTAAATCAAAACACTGAATATTTTGAAATATAAGGAAAGCTGCCATCAGTGTTATAAAGGCTGTCACTATGATGTTAATTTCCATAATGAGCATTGATGTCATTCTAGAGGAATGCATGTGGTGCTTTTTGATTTGATTTAGAATGTATTTAACCTGAAAACATGAATTTAGCTTTAATACTGGGACATTTCTCCTTGCTTCTTGCTAACATTTTGAATTTGAGGCAGACTCTACTGGAGCTTTGAAATGAAGACTTGCTTTTTGCCCCTGGAGTGCTCTCCCTGCATAAGACACTGAGGCCTTCAGAGCATTGGCCTGGCTGCTTAGGCCTAGACGCTGTAACCCAGTGCTGCTGCCTGGATGGCTTAACAAGAAACCAGGCTTTACTGGAGAACAGAACTACGACTAATAAGTACTTTAATTACATAATATTTGTTCATTTCATCTTCTATTTTAGGCTCCTGACAAGATTCCACGTTCCACTCAAACGATTTTAGAATCTCCAGGAAAGTGAGCTACACTTTCTTGGTACTTTGTTTTCCTTGATCAGGTATCTTAGTCAGTTGGGGCTGCTCTAACAAAGTGCCATAGACTTAGGTGGCTTATAAACACCAGAAATCTACTTCTCACAGTTCTTGAGGCTGGAAGTCTGAGAACAGGTGGCAGCATCATCAGGTTCAGGTGAAGGCCCTCTTCCAGGCTGCAGACTGCCCACTGCTTGTTCTTCTCACATAGAGGAAAGAGAACTCGCTAACTTTCTGGGATCCCTTTTATAAGGACACAAATTCCATTCATGAAGGCCCCACACTCATGACCTAATCACCCCCCAAGGGTGCCACCTCCAGATACCATCACATTGAGGACTGGATTTCAACAGAAGAATTTTGGGGGGACACAAACATTCCATAACATCAGGCTTTTGCATCCGATAAAGACCCCTGTGAATCTGAGTCAGGAAGTAGTTTGGTGAAGTGGGAAAGGTACTGGCTTGTGACTAAGAGGTGGCTTTGCTTCCTAACTGACCCGAAGCCTGATGCCGACCTTTCTGTGTTTCCCGGTGCTCACCTCTAAGGGCAGATACTGTCCAGCGCATGGTCTGCCTGAAAGTGTGCCCCTCAGTGCTCTGATGGTGCTGTGTTTCCATCTAGTCTTCCTGTCAGGAAGCTGCAGGTTACCATGGAATCCAGGAAGCACTTTATGCACTAATCAGCTTCCCCAGTTCAGAGTCTGTTTCTTGTCTTTCTTGTTACTATGTACGTTTGCTCATTCAATTCCTTTGCTGTGCCCTGACAGACCATTTGCCCAGTTACTGCCTGGCCTATTTTTACCCAAGCAAAGGCTTAAATAGCCTGAGAATTCTCAAGTCTAAAGGAAAATAAGTAAAACCTACCCTCATGCTTGTGATGGTATTTGGGTATTTTAATCCTTTGAGAAGAACACTTGAGTTTGAACCTATGTGGGCTGTTTTCTAAACTCTTCAAATGTGATTTGTTTCCTGTCACCATAATCTTTCTCATTACCCTGCCCTAAGTGTTGGAATACAGACATTGTTAACTTTGATTTTTACACTACTTCAAAAAGGATTTAAGGGTGTAATTTAGTCTTATAGGAGCTTAGAACCAGTTTGTTTCTTGTCTGTCTGTTTCCTTGTTCGCTTCCAACTTGCTTATTATATGTTATAGGTAACGGCCACGGTTCAGCCGTGTCGAATTGCTGGTGATGTAAACACTCTCAGCCCTGACTGATGTGCCTTGTTGTAAGGGTTGCGGATTGGTAACCAGGATGCAGCTGGAGGCTACTTCTGCTTTGGCTATTAAGAGAATATTGAAGGAAATGGAGTCAGATTCAAGGCTCGATGGCTTTGACAGTATGGTTAAGGTTTTCAGGTCTACACACGTTATCAAATTCTTTCTTGCCATGTTGTCACTCTTTCTTTGTCTTTGGGGCAGTCTGCTTAGTTTTGTTTGGTTCCCTTGTACAAGGCTGAGGTGGTAGTGGATGAGACAGTGAATTAGAAATAAAAGATAGCTGCTGGTTGTGGATTGCTCCTCAAAAATGAAAATATAATAGCCTGAGTTCTATGTAGTAAGTGGATTGCCCTCTGAAAGAACTCCCTAGAAGGGCTGTAGCTTTGGCCGAGTGGACATTTATTGGGCTCCCACATGATGCTTGTTGGGGCTAAAGATGAATCCCAAAGGAAATAACAGAGTGATCTGTTTGTCTCCACAAGGTCAGGCATGTTGGAAGCTGGAGTAGACAGGATTATTTCTCAGGTGGTGGATCCAAAACTAAACCACATCTTCAGGCCGCAAATAGAACGAGCAATTCATGAGTTCCTGGCGGCCCAGAAAAAAGCAGCTGCGCCAGCACCCCCTCCAGAGCCTGAAGGCCAGGACCCTGCGGCTCCATCCCAGGACACTTCCTAAGGTCTAGTATCCCATCTTTGTCCAAGAACACACATGTCTGGCTTGTAGATATATAAAGTGGATAGGAAGGGGGTAGGCCATAATTGGGGATCATTCAGAAAGTATTTCCTGCAGAAGCACTTCACCTCCTGTTATGATTCATTTTTTACTGAGAACTAATTAGTAGCATTTTCCTGTGTCGGGGAATGTATGATTTTCTCTGCCACCGGAGCCAAACATGTAAGCTATGCATAGGTGCTTCATTAAAAACCAACTGGGATGATGGTATGCACAGGGGAAATTCAAATGAAAGTCTTGTTGTTTTTTTTAAATTGTTTGAATGAGTCTCTCCCCTGGACATGAGTTAACTTGGGTTTGCAATTTTAATATAGAATCAAGCAGTGTGTTCTAAAGTGGTATCCTAAATGGGATTCAGGGTCTGCTTTGAGCTCTGCCGGATTTCCATGTACTTAGAAGGGGTTTGTTTACCCCTATCAGTTACCTTGGGATTCTTCTGTTATGAGCACTCCCTTTTTTGAATTAAATTTAAACAGCTGTAGATGCACAAAAATGCTTTATGCAGGTTTTGGGAAACTTTAGTAAACGTGAGCAGTGATGAAGTTACAGTGCATGTTTAGCCATTGTTGGTGGCCATTGGGGTGTGCCTTATCCCTTCATTCTGCTATTAGTGCTCTCTTAAGATTCCTTGAGATGCCTTTTATTCTTAGTAAATCGGTAAGTGAAGTGAATTGACGGGGGCGTTTCGAGGATCAGTGAGTGAACGGTGGAAGAGAGTGTTGGACTCACGTTGGGCTCACGTGGGGCACTCAAGAGGGATGGTCTTTTTGTGCCTCTTGGGAGAGGACCTCGAGTCCATTCTGGTGTGTAAAACATTCATTTTAAGTCTTTCTGGTTTAATTATAAATTCCTTTAGAAACATAAAATTATCAAAAAGTAGCATTTTGATGTGATTATCTTTTTTTGATATGATTGTGTTTATTCGATATGATCTTTTCTTTTTAGAATATGCCTGACATGTTTTGAAAGTGCCATTTAATCAATGGTGAAGAAGTGGATTCAGTTACATAAGAGTACAGCTTCAGAATGAAGATAGGTCCAAGGTCATCAATGACGTCAAGATTTCAGCCTTGACTGTGGGTAGTGTCCAGATTGACTGAGCAAGTTTGGCAATGGGAAAGTTGACTGTGCTGCCATTTGACCAGCCTGTCCAAGGGTGTGATACCAGTAGACACTACAGAGAGAAACACTACAGCAACCCCTGAGGTTGTCCTGAAACAGACTTCTGTATCTGAACATGGAGACTGTGCGTGAACTTTAGGGTTTGTGCTCTGGGATGAACAAGCTACAGTGAAAGAACGTAACAAGTCCCAAAGGTAATTTCGAGAACAACGACAGTAGGTTAGCTTGGAGTAGGGATTTGACAATGCTTATTTGATTTTGTTCTCAGAGTTGAAACTAGAATGTACAAGCCACTAGCATCAGATAGCTTTAAAGTTGTGACCTTCTTGCACATGAATCTTCTAGCCAGTTTCCTTTCCCTAATAAGAGGTGACAAAACTTGGAACCCTAGAATATGTGCGGAAGCTCAGACATTGGAAGTAAGGAAAAACAGTTGCAGGCTGGGCTTCTTCCTGTTCTGCAAGGGCTAGTGATCTGGGCTGTGTTTACTTTATTCTTGTGGTTGTGTTTTTTAGAATGGTCAATAAATGGCTTAAGTTTTATAATAAAATCATTTGATACCCTTATTCTGAAGCTTCAACTGAATCTTAGACCCCAAGTCTGCGAAGGGTGACCTTTGTCCTCTGCCTATATGCCACTTCTGTGCACAACGCATGATTTAATGGTGGTGAAGACTAGCAGACACACGCAGGCTGTCCGGAAAGTATCCAGCCATGTAACTGTTCTCGTTATATTAACAGTGGCTGGATACTTTCCGGACAGCCCTCGTAACTTGGAACTACTCTCTCCCTGAAGCTAATAGGTGTAGCTAGAGGGGGGCGGCCAGTTCCTATCCTCCTCTGAAGCATTAGTGATACCACTCTTTAGTTGAGGGCAGCCAGTTACGTCAGTGTTCTCAAGGTTGAATATGCAGAAGTATCACCTGGGGATCTTGGGAAAAATGCATATTCTGACTCAGAAGTTCTGGGGCAGGACCTGAGTTTGTTTCTAACAAGCTTCCAGGTGATGCTGGTGCAGCTGGGCCTCTGAACATACTTTGGATGGCAATCCTTGGATAATGTCAAAGGTTACTTCAAACTAAGAGTCTGGTTCTTAGTTGAGTCTATTACTGGATATTGCCAATCTGATGAATCTTAACCAGTTCAGTTGTTTCCCTGTTAAAATAAATGTTCCACTTCCACCTTTACCCTAAATACCCTAAATCAGGACTGCACTGCCACACTCAGATGTTTTGGCAGCATGTGCCCTCATTTTAAAGCAAGCTGGCAACACCTTTAGGGCAGGTGGCAGTTAATATCTGAAATGTGGTCTGTTTCCCACCTGGTGGGTACAGTTTCATTTTCAGCTCAAACAGATTGCTGGCCTCCACAAGCAGAGTTCTCAACACCTGGAGAAGGGGCCATCCAGTCCTCTCCACTTTACTAGTAGGCAGACATGGAGTGGCCAGTCTCGCCAGGTCTGTGCTTGCAGAGAGGCTTCTCAGGCTGAGCATCTTCTCTCCAGGCCCACAGACCTTCAGTGGGAAGCTCCTTCGCTCTGAGGCATGTACCCAGAAGGGAGATCCTTGCACAGCTGCTTTCCGTTGACCCTCCCAACATCTTGCCTTTCCCACATTGACCAGTAACAAAGGGCAAAATCAACCAGCCCAAAAAAAACTTCATCCTTTCTGCCCTCAAATGCTCAACTGACTACATTTTATATATTTTTTGGCGGGTATTCTTGGGTCCTTATCAGTTCTTACGTTGCTTTTTCCATTATTAGAGAAGCCTGAACCAGCTGATGAGAAATAATTTTCAAAATGTTTAATATGCCAAGATACCAGAGTTTCTGTTTTTCATTATTGTGTTATATCCACTAAGAGTCACCTAGATTAGAGATGACTTCATTTGAAAAAAAACAGAGCAGAACGTTATCAGATTACAGAAGTAGCTGGGCACAGCACTGCTGTTGGGACAGAAAGCTGACCTTTTAGCTCTTGGCTGAGCCACACTGAGGGCGAAGGAGCACCTGTGTCCCCTGGTAAACACCCAGATTGGCAGGCGGGGAAGGTGGGGAGAAGAAAGCCAGTCTCTGTACTCCCTCCTTAGGAGACCAGGCAAACCCGTTTGCATCCTCAACTGGGCCTTGCACTTTGGGCAGTGGTGGGTTAGTGTTGCAAACCTAGAAAAATTGTGTGTTCCCTGAGAACGGGACAATGAGGTCACCAAAAATTCTTCACCCCTTAAGTGCCCTTGCTACATTCCTTCCTCAACAGGAAATCAGTTGTCACTGACCTCAGGCCAACTAGGCTTCTCTCCCTATAGCTAGAAAAACCACTGCCGCTCGCACAAAGCCCAGTGGAACACAGCGCTAAGCTCCGTAAGACGTGAACAAATGTTGCCAACACAGAGCCAGTCACAGTCGTGAGGATCTTGATTTGAGACCTCCATCCTCATTTAAGATGGGGGCGGGCTGGGGGGGGGAGGGCTGCCTCTCACTTTGAAACCCAGTTCTTTTGCCTGAGGCAGCGTCTGTGATTGCTGCCGGAGACCATCGTTCTGGCACGTTCCAGTTCCCAGCCTAGATGCTTGATTGGTGGTGTTGCCGGCCCATCTCAGCCCAGTCCTGTTTTAACTCTTGCCTTTTAGTGAGGTTTGTGGCTCCTATAGCAAAATCTCAGGTGATTTTATCCTATTTCTGCCATTTTGCCTTCGTCTCCATTTACCCATCAAGAGGCGGGGGATGAAAGTTCTTTTGCATCATGTGTCACTGCGAAAATACTACAGATCCGTTACAACGGTGGTTCTGAACACGTGATCCCTGACCAATAGCATCAGCATCACCCTGGAACTTGTTAGAAATGTGGCCCCCAGCCCAGACCTACTAATGCAGACGCTTGGGGAGTGCCTAGCAAGCCCTCCAGGTGATCTAATGCACACTAAAAGTCATTTTTGCTTTAGGAAACCTTTTCTGAAAGCTGGTAATGACAGTTTAATTACTAGATGCACACGTGTCTCTAACAACTCCTGAAGGGCAAGACTTTCATTCTGAAAAAATTTTTAACATCTGCTTGCAAGGGACATTTGCATGTCCATTTGGACATTTTGATTTAGAAGTGCCTGCAAGTAACTTAAACTTCCCAAGCTTTCAAAAGCTGTGAGCCATCCTGAAGGTGACTTTGCTAAAGCAGCCCAGAACGTTACCTGGCACTCTGCAGGCTTTCTTTGGCTCTTAAAGATTGAGGAGAGATGCCTGTGGGGACCCAGCAAAGGTCAGGGCCTGACATGTGTCTGAGCCTGACACTGAGGTTTGGGTTTGAAGTCGTGTCTGGATGAGCCAGGCGGAGAGGCCAGGGGCTGCCTCTTCTGGCTTCCCTGAGGGTGCCGAGGACGGGAGCGGGCACAGACAGGAGAGCTGCAGAGCCGGGCTTTGGTGTCCACACTGTATGTTTCACCCTGTCCATCACCTTAACTGTGGAGGGGCAGGAGGTCAACTTTTATGGTGGTGTCACTGGGGATGGGCTTGGCTCCAAAGCCACACGGTAATAATCACCTGTCCTCTCAAACTGATCCTACTGCTGGGACCAGTCTTTGTGACCCCAGTCTCCAAACTGCCATCTGGCCATCCTTCCTGAAACAATGCTTTCATCAACACCAGGTCTGTTCCTCATTCTCGAACCTTTTAATCTATTAATTGATTGATTGATTGATGGAGTCTCACTCTGTTACCTGGGCTAGAGTCACCATATCTCACTGTGACCTCAAACTCCTGGGCTCAAATGATCCTCCAGCCTCAGCCTTCCAACGTGTTGAGATTATTGACATGAGCCACTGCGCCCAGCCTTACGAACCTTTCAAACAAAGAAGTAAGATGAGCTCGGTGCCTGTCAAGTGACAGACGTTTTCTTATGCATGAGTTCATTTAATTTTCATGACCCTGTTAGGATTTATTCTGTATTTGACGGATGAGGAAACCAAGCCTTAGAGAGGTGGAGCAACTTGCTCAATATACAACTATAAGTCAGGGAGCAAGGATTTGAACCAAAGCCACTCTAAATTCAGTGCCCATGTTTTCCCCTCCCCCTTTGTTAGTCTGCCTCCCTATTAATTAAGTTTAACCTTGTCAGTCCTCTGGGGTTCACCCTGCATTCCAAATCTAGGCTGAAATCAAATCAACTTGACGTCCTGCTATATCTCAATGTGCACCCTTAGTTCTAGCCAGCCCTGCTCCCCTCAGCAAATGGTATCACAGGGCAGAGTGTACAAACTGGATGGGCTGGTCTGCTCTGCCATGCAGCCATGTTCCCTCGGCCATGGGGTTGTGATTATTGTTTACTGTTTAGTTTTCAATTGCCAGTATCTAAAACGGGGAGATTCACAGTTCTGGCTACTAATGAAAAGTGTTGAGGTCTGGTCACACTTGTGTTTTCCCACTGGCTGTCAGTCAGCTAGGCTAAGTAGAACTCATAGAACTCCCCTCTCTAGACAACATGTTGGACACGCAGATGCCACTGGCTGGCTTCACTTATCTCTGTCACCCTTCTGGTCCCTGTGGACATTCTAGTTGAGGATACTTCCCCCTAGAATGTCGTTGTCCTGTGATTCCTTATAGTTACTCAAAAACATTCCTTTAGCTGCTCTAGGGCCAGATCTTCTAGACTTCGATTTCCATAGGCATAGACACTAGGTTTTCAGCTACATCAGTAGGGTTCCAGAATGTTTGAGATTGAAATGGAGCCTCATATTCCCTCTCTAACATCGCCCTTCGGGTATCCAGATTAAGCCTGCAGAGGGGCCGGGTGTGGGCTCACGTTTGTAATCTTAGCGCTCTGGGAGGCTGATGCAGGAGGATTGTTTGAGCTCAAGAGTTTGAGACCAGCCTGAGCAAGAGCAAAACCCCGTCCCTACAAAAGGAAAAATTAGCTGGGCATTGTGGCGGGCAATTGTAGTCCCAGCTACTCGAGAGGCTAAGGGAGGAGGATTCCTTAGGCCTAGGAGTTTGAGGTTGCAGTGAGCTATGATCATGCCACTGCACTCTACCCAGGGCGACAGAGCAAGGCTCTGTCTCAAAAAAACAAAAAAAAAACATGGCAGACATAGCAGATAGAGGGTACAAGGTACAACTAGGATGCAGACTGATAGAGCCAACGCACAGTGTTCTCAGAAGCTCAAATTAACCCAAAGGGGTAGTCTCTTCCAGAGCCAAGGTCAGAAGAAGGCTTGGCTGTGTAGCCTAATCAATGCATGTAGCTTAAAGTGTTGTACATGAGAGTGCTAGACTGGGGATGGTGGAAGTTAAACAGTGGTCAGAGAGGCTGGACATGGCAGTTTATCCAGCATTCATGTCTCTGTAGAGCTGATCCTGTGGGTGAGCAGGAGTTTGTCATTTTTAGTATGACCCGGGGGTCTCAACACGAGGCCATTGTCCCAGCAATCCAGCAGGCTCATGGAGGACACTGGGTAAAGGCTGAGGATTTGAATCCCGACTCTGCCACTTATCCTCTGGGGCTGCACTAGTCATGACAGATTTAGGTTTATGCTGCAGTAAGTGACCAAAGAAACACCAAGATCTCGGCAGCCTGACACAACAGGAGTTTGTCGTGTATACGAGACGGCCTCCATCCAGGCCACACTCCAGGCGGCTGTTCTTCCTGCCGCAGCTCAGCACCCTGGCCCTTCGGTCGTTTAGCCCCGTTGTCTTAATCCAAGATCTCTTCCTCAAGAGCGAGCACAACAGGGGAAGCGCACGTTGAGCGTTTTCACGTGAGGAATGCAATGATTTGGCCTGCGAGTGATACATGCCACTTTCACTCACGGCCCATTGGCCAGAACCAGGCATGTGGCCTCACCTAAGTGCCAGGGGACAGAGAGGTCTAACCCACTCACGTGCCCAGAAGGAGAGGAGAATCAAGTATGGGCAAGTGTGAGCACCAAAGTCTACTTCAGCATGCCCTCTCACCACCGAATACACGGCGTCTCTGCCCCACAAAGATGCTAATCCTCTTCCATGGACAGTGATCCAAAGTGCCATCGAGGGGCTGCATCTGAGCCAGAGTTGAGGATGTCTCTAGGGGTTAGGCAGCTCCTCCTCTATTATACCCAAGAACTGAAAATCAAGTTGTCTGCCTAATATCCCACCTCATATGCCACAGGAATAACTGGAAAGGACGAGAAAGGAAAACATGGCAGTTCTAGGCGCACAGCAATTCTGAAATCCCACTGGGCACCATCGTGAGGTCCTCAACCCAGGCCTGGCAGGTGCTCCTTGTTTAGGACTGGGTTTCATTCTGGGGGAACAGCCTCCCTGTTCCACGGTCCTCTGTGGCCTCTGGCTTCCCCCTCTGCCAGATTCCTCCACTTGCGTTATCGTTCCTTTCCATCCTGCTCTTTGGCCACACCCAAACAAGATGTTCCTGTATTCGTTCTCCTTAGAGGCCATACGGCTTTCTCAGTCAACACCCTGCCTTTAAGGTGTTGATTGCCAAAATGTAGTAGAGTTTTACCTGATTGATTCCAATCAGCAACACAGGCCAGAAGCCACGCTCACAGTTTTTTTTGTTTGTTTTTTTTTGTGACTCAGTTCTCAAATCTGTTGTATTAACATTTCTTTGCTTCCTCACTGTCTTAACTCTCTCTAAATGTAAACTTGAGTCTGTGGGGCTTCTGTGCAAAAAAAGCCTTGTTATTTTTCCCTGAGCCATTTGTCCAGCTGAAAAGTTTGCCAGGGCACCATATCCTTTTTTTTTTTTTTGAGACAGGGACAGAGTCTTACGCTGTCACACAGACTGGAGTGCAGTGACACTATCAAAGTTCACTGCAACCTTCCACCCCCAAGCACAAGCAATCCTGGCTCAGCTTCCCAAGTAGCCAGGGCTACAGGTGTGTGCCACCACATCCAGCTACCTTTTTATTTTTTGAAGAGATGGAGCCTCACTATATTGCCCAGGTTGGTCTCAAACTCCAGGCCTCAAACAATCCTCCTGGCTGGACCTCCCAAAGTGCTGGGAGTACAAGGCCATCACAAGCTTACACAACAATACTTACTTGAGGACATCTGCCCAGCTACTGCCTGTCCAGCCTCAGACTGGGGCCACCCTTGTTACTGATCCATGTAGCCAAGGATAATTATCTCGAAACAATTATGTAATCTTCCTCACTTTTGCTTGAAAAAACTTTACCTCCCTGAATACGCACAGTTTATTTTTAATTTTTATTTAATTAATTAATTAATTAATTTTTTTGTTTGTTTGTTTTTTGAGACAGAGTCTGGCTCCGTTGCCCTGGCTAGAGTGCCGTGGCGTCATCCTAGCTCACAGTAAACTCAAACTCCTGGGCTCAAGCAATCCTACTGCCTCAGCCTCCTAAGTAGCTGGGACTACAGGCATGCGCCACCATGCCCGGCTAATTTTTTCTATATATATATATTTATATATATATATATATATATTTTTTTTTTTAGTTGTCCAGATAATTTCTTTCTATTTTTAGTAGAGACGGGAGTCTCGCTCTTGCTCAGGCTGGTCTCCAACTCCTGACCTTGAGCGATCCACCCGCCTCGGCCTCCCAGAGTGCTAAGATTACAGGCGTGAGCCACCGCACCCGGCCTAATTTATTTATTTTTTGAGACAGAGTCTCACCCCAGCTAGAGTGCAGTGGCGTCATCATCATAGCTCCCTGAAACCTCAAACTCCAGGGCTCAAGCCATCCTCCTGCCTCAGCCTCCCGAGTAGCTGAGACTACAGGCGTGTACCACCACGCCCGGCTAGTTTTTCTGTTTTTAGTAGAGACGGGTCTCATGCTTGCTCAGGCTGGTCTCCAACTCCTGGGTTCAAGCAATCCTCCTGCCTCCACCTCCCAGAGTCACACATAGTTTTCCGTGGCATACGTACTCCCATTGCAATGCCCATTCCCAAATAGACATCATTATCTTTCAGAGAATTTCTCTGTTATTTAAGTTGAAACTATCAATTTATTCATTTAAATAGATAATGTTTGTATGTGGGAACACGTCCAAAGAATATAAATGGTTTTAACAGTGTCCCTGCAGTCCCCAGAAGCAATCAGTTACCAGTTCCATACTTTCTCTCTAGAGACAATCTGTGCGTATATAAGCCTTTATGAGCACAAACATTCTCATATCTGCCTTCAGCTGGCACACGCTCCCCCTCTCTAACTGTCCCCAGAGGAAGTTCCTGCAGCCACTGCGCTAATGGGCTTCCCCACAGGATCTCTAACTGCACCACGACCGTGCTGTTGTCCCCACTGACACAGGAACGAGCACTCGCCCGAGACCACACTGTGGCAAGTGTGCAGAGCTGAGAGTCCAAGCCAGCGCTCACTCCAAAGCCTAGCTTCTTTCCCCTCGATTTTTAAAACAATTGTGGCGAAATGTACGTAACAAAAATTTGCCATCTTAACTATTTTTAAGTGTACAGTTCAGTAGTATTAAGTACATTCATATTGTGCAACCATCACCACCGTCCATCTCCAGAACTTTTCATCTTCTCAGACTAAAACTCTGTACCAATTACACACTAACTCCGCATCCCCTCCTCCCCGCAACCCCTAGCAACCACCATGCTCCATCTCTCCCAGTCTGTCTACTCCAAGCACTTCAGATAAATGGAATTGTGTGGGATTTGTCCTTTTGTGACTGGCCTGTTTCACTTAAAATGTCCTCGAGGTGCATCCATGTTGTAGCACGTGTCAGACTTTCCTTCCCTTTTTAAGGCCGACTATGTTCCATTGTCTGTACAGACCATATTTTGCAAAGCCTAGTTTTTACCTACATCCCTGAACTAAGATGCCCGACTTTTCGTAGGTATTGGATAACTGTTTTAAGCCTTTTTCTTTTTCCATGGAAATAATTTGAAACTTATAGAAAAGTTGTAATACAAATAAGAATTTGTAGTACAAATAACTCTTTGCTGAACCACTGGAGAGCAGTTGCTGACCTGTGGCCCCATCCCCCCGAGTATTTGAACACGGAATTCCGGCAAAGGAGGACAGCCTCGTACATGGCCACAGTAAAGGCCTGCGGAGATCAGCAGTGACACGTCACTGCCACCTCATCCTCAGGCCTCATTTAAGTTTTGCTAGTTGTTCTCATTACATCCTCTCTAGCGAAAGGATCCAGTTTGGAATCACTGTCACACTTAGTTGTCACATGTCTTTTGTCTCCTGCAAACTGGAATAGTTCCTGGAGAATTTTCTGAGACTACAGGCCAGATCATCTGACAAGTCCTCCTGATTCAGTTCGGCTTCTGCACCTTTGGTAGGAACATCACAGAATGGAGGCTGTGCCTCCTCATTGCATCTGATCAGCGTGTGAGTTCAGCTTTCCCTTTGCCGGTGATGTAAACGTTCATCACTTGATTCAGGCAGCATCTTCCAGATAACTCTTCTGTCCCTTTGTGTTTCATTAGTATCGTGTGGAGCGGTACTTTAAGTCTTGGCAAATGTCTTGTTCCTCATCAAACGCTCACACCCATCAATGTTTCTTGGTTGGATTAAGTATCACCACGATGGTGGCTGAACAGTGATTTTCTAATTCCCTCGTTCCTTCTGCACGTATTGTTCTTAGTTGCCATCCTACCATGAGAAAAGCTTTAACAATGAACACTGTCTGGGTGATGGGCACACTTACAACCTTGACTCGAGCATTACAAAAGCCATCCTTGTAACCAAAAACATTTGTACCCCTGTAATATTATGAAATAAAGAGAAAAAGGAAAAGCTTTCTCTTGTCCCCATTTATTTATTCACTTCTTTATTTCTATCTGTTGGACCCACAGATCCCCAGTGGGTTCTAATATCTGGTGTTACCATTTTTCTTTTGATGTCCAAACTTTCCTAGACTTGGCCAGTGGGTGGCCCCTCCTTCTCGCTGCCTTTGGTGTCATTCTCCATGTCTCCATCTCTCTTTGAGCTCGTTCTTACCTCCTGGCACAAGAAGGTGCTCCAGACTCATCTTGTACTTGCCCTGCCCCAGCCCTGGCACCTACCATTTCTCCAAGGAGCCTTGATTTCTTTGACTGGTATTTAAAAATCAAATCTGGATGCTCCCAGGCCTTCTCAGGGTTCATTCTATTGCCTTCCTGCCTTTAATTCTACGCTTTCCAACAGTCTCCTAGCAACCTCAATACGTTTACATGGGGTCAGTCACCTCCATACTAAACCTCTCATCACCACCACGATCCCAAACCCACAGAGATTTCTCCTCACCCCATCCTGGCTCCGACACCCCACACTGGTCCAGTGCCTGCCCCACATCTCCAGGGACACCTACCTTGCTCAGCCGCACCTAGTGGCTCGGTAGCTCTTGGTAAGGCTCTGATGCAATCCCTACCTAAGGTCATACCTGAGGACTCTTTCCTGAGCAGGAGCAGCCCGGGGATGGTGACAATGAAGAGAAGAGGTGGCTACAGCCCTAAATCAACACCGTGCGACAGGTGAGCAGGTGGCTCAGCTGACTTACGGCTCAGCCACAGAGGAAAGAGCAGGGCCACCTCCCGGGCGGTGCGGTGCACAGAAAGAGAGCAGGTTTGGAGCCAGGCTTGTCTTTTTTTCTTTCTTTGTTCACACTATCTTATAGTCGCCACCCACGCCCATCTGCTCTTTGTGCCCCGAGTTGTGGCTCATCGTCAGCCACCCTGGCAGGGCCTGCCTGTCTCTCTGACGCCTGCCGAGGCACCAGCTTAAACCAGCTTGAACGTGCCCACCAAATTTGGTGAAAGTCCGTGCAGCCGTTTTCACGAGCTGTGGAAACTAACAGAAACTTATTTATGTTCCATAAGTTATTAATAAGCTAAGATTTTACTGGTTTCCATTTTAAACACAAATCTCTCCATAAACACTTGGGCTGGGGGGGTGAAAACACAGGGAACATTATTGGATGCGGTCCCCATAAAAGGAGCGTTGTAATATAGCATTCCGCTTTTCCCCATTAAGTCGATGCCGGAACGTCTATGGTTTGCAGTTGTAAAATGGGTCCCATTTCACCTGGAGACCCAGGACCCCTTCTCTCCTGCCTTGGCCCAGCCTCCCGCTGCCCCGCGCATGCCCGAGCGCAGTCGCCGCTGGAAAAGGGGTCCTTTAGTATCAGCGGAGCTTTTGCCCCACCCCCTGGCAGAGAGCTCCAGGGAGACAGGCTGGACCACACAGGGCGTCGTGTCGGCCCTAGCCGGCTCAAGGATGACACGGCCTGAGCAGAAGCCAGCTGGCAGAAGGCCAGCTCTGCCTGCTTCCCCGTGGCTAGCCCCAAGTCTCAGAACCTACCACTCTGGTGAGATGTGAGGCCTCCCCCACCTGGGGCAGAGGAAGGAGTGAGAAAGGCGGACAGCAAGAGAGGCACGTGGTGCCCAGCCCCGGGGTGGAGCCACAGTGGGTCCCGGAACGTGCCAGGCTTGAGGAAACCCCACGCCGGGCACCGTGAGAGCAGAGGGACAGAACGAGGCCCAGAGAAGGCCTTTGCAGGGCTGGTGGAGCCAGGCCTGCTCTCTTCCCTCACCTCCTGAGTGGAAAAGAGAGAGAAGGAGGACGCCGGTGGGCACAGCTCCGATACCCACCCTCATCTCACGAGGGGATCGGAGGAAGACGCTGGCCGGGACACGGCCTGGGAATGAGTCCACTCACCCTGTGGCCCATCCAGGCCCTGGGATTCAACCAGTCCCTCCAGGGCTGGTTCCCGAGCAGGAAGGGATCTCCTCGGTGGGATCCATCCTGGCGGGCAGAGTGGAAGGGGAGCAGGGCCGGGCTCCCCACAAACCCGTTGAGGGTTGTTGGGAAGACTGGTGAGAGGAGGTGCATGGTCCCAGTGGTTTCCTTGAGGGAGGTTTTAGGTGCTCTCATGTGGGGACCGGCTGCGGACTTGTGACTCATCACTGCGAGGAGGGACACGGCCACATCCCCACAGGACAGAGTCGCCTCCCTCAACCCCCGCCTCTTCCATCCTGCAGCTCTTCCTGTGCCGTGGCTCTGGGGCGTGGCGATGCTCTCGTGGCCAGGATCCGTGGGAATGGAGGAGGGATGGGAATGGAACGGAACAGGAGAGGAAACAGCAGATGACAGGAACCTCAGAAACACCAGAGTCATTTAGCTGACCTCGTTCCATCGTTTGCCAAATGCGACGGTGCCTCAGAGCACTGGGCACAGCGCGGGTGCTCGCTCATTAAATAGCATCGCTCGCGGAAGCGGCAGGAGGAGCTGCCACCGCCGACTCCTTTGACCATCGCAACACCCCAGAATGCAGGACAGCCATTAGCACCCATTTTACAGGTGGGGAAACTGAAGCCCAGAGCTGTGCAGTAACGCGGCCAAAGTTGCCCAGCCGGCCTGAGGGTGCAGGACCGGAGCAAGGCTCGTCCCCCACAGGGGCCCACGGAGCCCAGCTCAGGGTGTGGGCTTTACCTTCCAGTGAGCTCGAGCAGGACCCAAGAGATGTGGGGAAAGGGGAAAGAGAGGTGGAAAATGTGGGGCGTGGACACCCCAGGGGCTGGGAGGGAGAAGGAGGCGAGAGGCGGCTCGCCTGTTGGAGAGGGTGCGCCTGAACACAGGGATGGGGTGAGGGGGCCTCCGCCGTGCAGCAGGTCTGCAGGAGGTAGGGCGGCAGTGGCTGCCGTCTGAGCTCTGGAGTGGAACCCACCTGGGCTTGCATCCCAGCTGGACCCCTCAGTAGCCAGGTGGCCTTGGGCAAGTCCTTCTGACTCTCTGAGCCTCCATCTCTTCTTCTGTAAAACAGAGGAGGGGGTGGTGCCTGCTTCGCAGGGCTGCTTTGGGAATCGGTGAGATAATGTCAGCCGGTGTGCAGCTCAGTGTCACCAATCAACCAACAGTGCAGCCGTCCTTGAGCCAGAGGGACGGCTGAGCCCAGGGCAGAGGTGGAGGCCAGGTCATGCCGGCAGAGGGAACGAGTGAGGCTCTACCTGCACGGCAGGGCAGGAGGAGAACACCTTGGGTTTTTCCTGGAGGAAAAGTTTCCATCAAAAGAGAGCATCTTGGGCTGACAGCCAGGCTCCTTCCCTCACAAGTTGGAGGGGCTGGGTGATGTGTCTCCTACCATGGACAAGTCACAGGTCCTCTCTGAACCCCTGTCTCCTCTTCTGTGAAATGGGTTGCATTGAGGAGTACAGCGATTCTTTAATCAGAAACTGTTGATTATTAATGTTAACTGGGAAGGCAAAATAACCAAAGTAGAGACAGCACAGACTGCAACCTCAGAGAGGTCAGGGCTCAAAAATCCCAGCTCCCCCAAAAGCAGCTGAACAGCCTTGAGAAAGTATGTCAGCCTCTCCGTTTCCTCCCCTACATGGCGTAAATAACTGAGATAAGGCACTGAAGCCCTTAGCACAGAGGTGAGAAGGTAAGAAACGGTCATGGTTATTATCACTGACTGTCTCTCTCCACTCCCGCCTGGGCCAGCCCCC
>NW_012148631.1:4624325-4635094 GCF_000956105.1 Propithecus coquereli | reverse complement strand
AACTGTTGATTATTAATGTTAACTGGGAAGGCAAAATAACCAAAGTAGAGACAGCACAGACTGCAACCTCAGAGAGGTCAGGGCTCAAAAATCCCGGCTCCCCCAAAAGCAGCTGAGCAGCCTTGAGAAAGTATGTCAGCCTCTCCGTTTCCTCCCCCACATGGCGTAAATAACTGAGATAAGGCACCGAAGCCCTTAGCACAGAGGTGAGAAGGTAAGAAACGGTCATGGTTATTATCACTGACTGTCTCTCTCCACTCCCGCCTGGGCCAGCCCCCACCCCCCGACCTTGCTTCCTATCTCCGCATGCTCCTGTCACCAATTCTCCAGCCCAGTGTGGCCTGAAAGCTGGCTTTGTGGGGAGTCCCCCGGGCCCAACCGCAGCATTCATCACCTCAGTGCCACTGCTATAAAGAGGACTGAGGCGGTGTCAGTAAACGGCTGCTCCCTGGTGGCCTGAAAGCCACCAGCCTCGCGGGAGGTCAGCTGGAGGGGCGGCCTGGTCGGGTGGAAACAACAACAGAGCCGGGAAAGGGCAGCCGCCAAAGACCGCTGGCCAGCAGCGCAGCAGTGGGGTGCCAGAGGGCGTGCAGGCCGTGTCCGGCTGCCACCTCCCTCCCCGCTGCTGGGCCTGGGCTGCTCCCTGCCCTGGGTTCTTAACTCTTCTTCCCTCTCAGCTAGGACCTCCCTCAGCTCACACCTGCCTCTCAGTGCTGCGGGCTCACCTCTCCCCCAGGTGAGGCCGCAGCAGCAATATTGACAATAGGGCGGGGCACCATCTCATTGAATACTCGAACCACCCAGTGTGACCAGGGCCACTGCAGCCAAGAAACAGACCCGGCAGGTCAAATGATGAGCCCCAAATCACAGAGCTGGTAAGAGGCAGGGCAGGACCCGGGACCCAAGGCCAGCTCCAAACCTCAGCTCGCAACCTGCGCCACGCCGGAAAATCACGTCTGCCTGCCCAGAAGCCAGCCCCAGGGCCTCCCAGACTCCAGCTTACCCCGCTTTCGCCAACACCCCTAGTGAAATAAAGTGCGTTTATTGAATGACTCTGCAATGGACACAGAAACAAGAATTCAAGTGGGAAAGTTTTCTCTGAAGGAGGAGAGGGAGCGAGCACATCAGTACTCTGCATGCCACTCTGCAAGCACTAAGGCGTTTCACCCCCAAACCTCCCGACAGAGTCAGCGTTCTGATTCCTGTTTTGCAATTAAAGAAATGGAGACCAGAGGTTGAGCCACGTGTCTGAGGGTCACACCACTCTTAAGAGGCAGGCTGATGTGGGGGTCCGGAGCTGGGATGCTGACACCTCGCTCTGCCCCCTGCCATGGTGAGGACCACAGGAGGGTCCCCTGGAAGGCAAACCCCACGTCCCTTCCCCACCTTGTGGCCAGCACCTCGTGTGGCCCTGGCACTGTTGGTGATCACCACAAATGTGGCCGATGAAAGGACACACGGTAGACAAATGGATTACTTCATGGGCTTCTTTAACTCCTAGAAGCATAGTGTAGGCGCTAAAAGCGTGGACTCTGGAGCCACACTGCCTGGATTTATAATCCTGGCTGCCCCACCAGCTGTGTGTTCCTGAGTGAGTTACTTCATTCTTCCGTACCTCAGTTTTCTCATCTGTAATATGGGTTATAATAGTGCCTACCTCATAAGGTTGACATGAAGATCCAGTAAGTCAGTATTTGTAACATTTTAGAACATAGAACAAAATAAATGCCAAAAAAGTGTTTGTTAAATTATATATATGCATAATGTGTATGCACGCATGCATATGTATATGTAAGAATTTAATTTATAACTCTATAGCTGTCTCAATTTGTTTTTGGAACGGTCATGACTGAGCATACCTTTAAAATCATGCCTAAGATACTCAGATACTAGCTTAGATAAAGCTAGTATCTGACCAAACTGATATGGTTGCTTGTGGACTTGGATACGTTTGCAATAAACTTTTAATTTGTATTTTATTTTACATGCAAGCTTGACATCAGGGACCCATCCGGGATGAGTCCCCAATTAGTCTTGGCACATGAGTCAAAGCTTTGCTTTTTTTTCTCTTTCAGGTGAAACAATATGAGAGGAATCATTTTAAATGCCAAAGCTGTGAATGTTCTGTGTTGCTAGGGAAAAGCATGGAGCAGAACTTCTCAGAAACCCCGGGGTGAAGACAAAAATGGAAGTAGGTGCTAGAAAAATACCATTCCCGGGAGGAGCTCAGAGCACGGTTGGGGTGGGTGGCCCGGGGAGCTGTTCCACTGTGAGAACATGGAGGAACTGCAGGCCATGCCAAGGGACGCGGTGGAGACCAAAGGCAGCATGTACTCATTCATCCCACACACTGGCACCTCCTCTGTGCCTCTGGGAGCCTGGCCCTGGTGTCACTAATCAGGTGTCACCCCTGCCTTTGGGGAACTCGCTTCAGCTGGGAGATGCAGACGCAGAAATGAAACAGTGCAATGAGACTTCTCAGGCATGCGGTACGGCCCTGCTCTCAGTTCTGCCGTGAAAGGATGGAGAAGATGTTCTCTCCCAGGATCCTTTAAGGAAGAAGACTTTATTTCTTCAAAAGAAATACTGTGTTAGAATGGTTGGGATGGAGGGTAAGACGCTAAGACCATGTGCACGTAAAAAAGGAAATGACAAAATGGTACAGGGACTAGGAACCAAGGAGACAAGGGGAGGAAGGTGTCTTTTCCCAAAGGAAGGAGAGTGAGCTGGATGGGAACTAGGGGCAGGGAAGAGTGGGGCCCTGGATCCTTGGGGGGAGGACAGGAGAGAGGCAGCCCGGTGGCGGCAGGACCAAAGAGAACGTGGGAGACAGAACTTTCTGAAAGGAGATCTTTTGGTGGTTGTTCATCATTGGGAGTGCAATACAACCCCAGACCTCTGGGCCACTTCCTAGATCTTAAGTAAAGTCTACACTGATAGACTCATGTGTGAGTGGTGGTTCTGAGAGCATCCAAGACAAGCTGAGTTTGTAAAAAAGAAAATAGCTACCACGTGCCAAGCATCATTCCATGTGCTTTACTTGGATTGACTCATTGAATCCTCACAACAACCCTGCAAGGTGAGAGCTGTCATTAGCCCCATTTTCCAGGTGAGGAAAGTGAGGCACAAAGAGGACAAAAACCTGCCTGAGGCTCACAGTTAGTGGGTGGAAGGGCTATGATTTGAACCCAAGCAGCCTGACTTTAGACCTAGGCGAAAAGTATCCCTGCCCCAGGCCACACATTTTAGAGGGCCCTATTCTGGTCCTCCAATGGACAGGTGTCTCCCCAGGCAGCAAGGGCCAAGGGATGTGCCCACCTGGATCCCCTTCCCCGACCCTGACTGGGTGCTCAATACCTCAGAATTCCCTATGTAAATGGATGTGCCAGGTAGGACCACAGTGACCCTGATCAAAGTATGTTGGAAGGAAAGGACATAAAGAGCTCCACAGAGAAACTCACTGTATCCGTCTGCGTGGGCTGCCAAAACAAAATACCATAGACTGGGCAGCCTGAACAACAGACATTTACTTTCTCTCAATTCTATGAGAACTGCGAGAAGTCTGATATCATGGTGTCAGAATGGCTGGGTTCTGACGAGGGCTCTCTTCCTGGCTTGCAGACAGCCACCCTCTTGGTTTGTCCACGTGTGGTAGAGAGAGAGCATACACATAAGCTCTCTGTTGCCTCTTCTTATAAGGACACTAATCCTATAGGATCGGATCGGAGCCCTACCCTTATAACCTCCTTTAACCTTAATTACTTCCAAAAAGGCCCTGTATCCAAAGGCAGGGATTAGAGCCTCGATATGTGAATATTGAGGGGTACAAACATTCAGTGCATAACACTTGCCAAGAAAAACAGGGGCGTCTAGGTGGTGAATGATTCAGGCTCAACACCCATGGACTGGAGGAGGTAGTGGCCCTGGAACCATCATAGGTGAAGCTAGAAGCTGCTCAGGGTCTCCCTGGGGGGAAGAATGTCTGAACATGAGCCAAGGGAGCCAACTGTGGCCCCCAAATGTGGGATACCGCTGCAGAAACAGCAGAGACACAAAAGAGTGAGGACCTCAGCAAAGCAGTTTACACGTCCCAGGGGCTGCACAGGACTGATTTTCAACAGTGCCACCTTGTGGTGCAGAAAGGAAGGAGCAATAGACGGCTGAGAGTTCCAGTTCTCTCTGCACCTTGTATTTCGGAAATAGGACTAAGTAAGGCCTGGGAAGTTCTGAAAAATTCAAAAGCAAGATATTAAACTTTATAATAGTAGTGCTTGAGGAAGAGAGAGGACTCAAGTAATTAATTAGGAAAAAAAGAGATATGACCAGATTTCATACTCCAGACTATTGCGTCATACCAGTTCCACAGAAAATGAATGCATCTGCGTAGCTGCTAAGCTTCTTGGTAATAAAAGTTCTTTGGCTGTTCAGATTAACTAACCGTTTAATGTATCCACAGTACACAAAAGCATGGGCACACCCAAATATCCACAGAATACGGGGCAAGACTTTAGGATGCTCTCGCAAAATAAAATGCTTCAAATACTTTTTAAAAAGTAAAAATTCAAGGCAGACTCATTGTTTAAGGCCTGCCTGTGGTAAATTACCATGGATTTGCAAGATTTGTTGGATTTTCAAGAAAATCAGGATATTTTTTAAAAACCCGTGTTGATAATGTGTTGAAATGTGTGCTTTTAAAAAAAGTAATGGAAATGTCGAACAGTTTAGTTTTCTAAGAATCAAGAGCTGAAGCTCTGTATCAGAAGAGAAAATGTAATTCTTCACAATTCGTGTCTTTGTTTTTTGCAATCCACTATTTTCAGACATTTTGCATAAATCATTTCATGTCATCTCCACCGGCGGTTAGAGAAATTGACAGGCAGAGAGGTTACAGGGGGTTGTCCATGGCCAAATAGCACCTGAGCGATACATCTAGGATTCCAATCCAGCCTCGTGGGCCTGCAAAGCCCACGCTTGCCTTGATACCACTCTGCCCACCTCGCTGTAAAAGCGGCGAAACTTGCTGCAAACATCGGGTTGAGTGCCATCTGCAAGCTGATGTCACATACGTGTTAGGAGAGCAATGGCTGTCGGGTCCACCTGTCTAGACACCTCTTCTCGATTCAGGATTCAGGATTCAGGATTCAGGAATGCGGGAATCTCATGCAGCCCCAAATCAGTCCACAGACAGCCATTGGAGAATTGTGTCTGTCCAGTTTGAATGACGTGCGCACAGGGCATGTGACCTTAGCGAGAAACGTGCCTGTCAGGCCTGTGCATCTGCAGACAGCCCAAGCACAGGACGACCCAGAACACAAGGTCCCCTGCAGCCCGCGTGCTGGAGCGTGGGCGGACACTGACAGGCCAGGGCAGCACTGAGGAAGGATGATGATGTGACTCTAAGGAACGAAACCTCAGTGTCCCCTTCCGGCAACAGACCTTGGCCCTGAGGGGATACCAACTCTGTTGGCAGGGACTGCATGACCTTGGCCATGGTCTCAACTGAATTCCATGAAACACTCACAGAAAATGATCTTCATAATCAAAATGACAGAAACTTAAGTGCCCATAAAGTTTCCTGGGGGCTGAATGAGCTTTGGCAATCGCAGCCATTTTATTAGGTGGCTGGCGCTCTGCAGTAAAAATAACCTTTGTATTTCATGGCCAGATCTTGTTTTTTCCAAATTGCTTTTGCCTTTCATTAAAGAACCCAAACTAGAATAGTTTTTCCTTCCATCACAGAACGGAAAAATTCTTGGTGGGTTTGCCCTGGAGCCGGGACCACTCACGAGTCCCGAGGGCCCCGTGTCCTGGCTGGGTGACGCTGGGGCATGTGCTGGGGCCTGTGTCCTTGAGGACTTCCCTTTGGGGATCTGGGCACACAGCTCAGGCTGGACACATTCAAAGAGAGGAAGAAGGGATAGAGACACCCCTGGGACCAATTATTTTGCTGTGGTTTTGTAACTGTTGAGCTTTTTTTTTTTTTTAACAGTCTGTTCAGAGCAAAAGAATGAAAACTTTTCCACTATAGTTCTGGAGGCTCACGGGTATATTATTTCAAGATTCGGGGGCATGCCAATCAGGATTCCTGGTGCCGGTGGGGCAGCCCAGGGAAGTGGAGTCAGGAGGTGCTGCCCTGCTCTCACCGTGCTTGCGAGGAAGGGGGAGGGAAAACACAGCACCCGCCGGGCACGGCCCCAGCTCGCGTGAGCTCTCGCTCTTTCCCTGATCCCGGTTGGCACTATCCCCTTTTTCCTCTAAAGCGTAGAAGAGCAATTCCAAGCTTGGAGACATTTCTTCTCCATCCCACACCCACTTTGGTTGTTAACAGATTTTAAGTGAGTGGTTCAAATCTCCCATGCAGGAAAACTCCAAATAATTAATGTAGCTATTCCACCTTCAGTGACGTGGAACATAACTCCCCACTCCTTAAGTGTAGGCTGCGCATAGTGATTTCCTTCCAAAGAGTGCACATGGGGAAAAAAGCATCACTTTACAGTAAAGAAACCTGAGAAACACTACCTGAGCCAGGTGATCAAGGTTAACATCAACAATGACAGGTCAAGCTGATGGTACAGGTGTCCCCTTGATATGATGTGACGTGGTGTGAATGGCACTTAACCTCTGTTCTCCTCCCAGAAACCTATAACCCCAGTCTAATCGTGAGAAAAATCTCAGATACATTCCAGTTGAGGGACATCCTACAAAATACCTGACCAGTATCCCAAAACTGTCAAGGTCCTCAAAACAAGGAAAGTCTGAGAAACTGTTGCAGCCAAGAGGAGCCCAGGAAGATATGGTGACAAAACGTGATGTGGAGTCTGGACAGGATCTTGGAACAGAAAAAGGACATTAGGTTAAAACTAAGGAAATCTGAATTAACATCTGTTAAAAACAAGGTACCCATACTGGTTCGTGAATTGTGAACCAATGAATTATGTTTGGTATTATGGTACATTATGGTGCATTGGTACCATAATGGTATAAAATTTTAATAGTAGGGGAAGCTAAGTGTAGGTTACATGGGCACCCTTCTGTATTGTCTTTGCAATTTTTCTGTAAACCCAAAACTATTTGAAAATTTAAAATTTATTTTTAAAAATTGATGGTTTAGTTTCACCTTTTGCTTTGCTTGTTTGCTTTCTTGCAATTCCTTCTTTCTAGCCTTGGCATCTCATATAAATATATAAAAAAAGATAATAAGACCAGCTATTTGTTTCTTTTTTGTAGTTATAAAAGTTTAGTCTCTTAAGCTAGTAATTAACCCCAAAATGGACACATCAGCGTCCCTCAGTCCTCCTCGTCCATTTTTAAGGGAGCTCCGAGGGGTTTGGGCCGACATCCTGTTTGAGTGCTTATTGCATAGCTACTTGGCTGAATCAGATATTTCACAGGGAGTTGAGATTCTCCACTGGTTCCTATTGGAAGCCATGAGTGGTATTTAAATAACGATGATAAAAGAAAGTTTATGACTTGTGCACAGCCAGCATCCTATGAACGTCTTTGAAAGGCAGATGGCGACAGGAGTACCCCAGGCCCTCGACAGAAGTGCATGGCACTCAATTCCCTACTCCTCACAGATCTATGCAACTTCCCAGGGAAGCAAGGGATTTAATTTCTCAGCTCAGTTCTACCTCTGCATTCCTGCCTCTGTGAATACAGTCTCCAGGAAACTCGCCCCCTTTCTTGATTTGCACAAAATCCCACTTACACCAAGCATTTAGTAGAAGAAAGAGACATTTTTAAAATGTGAGGGCATAGAGAGAGATAGAGGAGCGCTTTACATCTCAGCGACTCAAACACTTTCCAACTAGACGCTAGATGTTCCCGTCCTTTCGCGGCCATCTGCTACCCAGCCTCAGGGAAGTTTCCACTGGTCCCTTTGCTCCAAAATAGCCCCACATCACCCCCATCCTGGGCTCTTCTGTCTTTATCCCTCTTAGGAGGAAAAAAAAAAGAAAACCTTTAATTTTCTCTTGCAGAAAATCGTATTTTTATTGTTTGAGTTCTTGTTCACACTCGTGCCTTCTGGGTCTCACCTTATGGCCCAAGCAGTTCGCCAAAGTATTTTCCCAAAGGAAGATGGTCCCCCTTCTAAGGGGCACCCTGCTACCAGCAATTAAGAAAGTCTTTGCCTAATTTTGTGTAGCATTCACCTGTCAACTCACCCTCTACCCTACCTGTTTCCTCCACCACATCCATCTTCCCTCTTCCATCCAAAAATAAACCCCACATCTTTTTAAAAACTTTTTTGAAGGTGAGTTCATATAAAATAATTGTCCATATTATCATTCTGTTAAAGGGAAGTTCATATTCATAAACTTCACGTAAGTCAAAGACATAGCTGAGGTTTATGTACTCTGCTGCCTTGGGTTAAGTACACATTCTACTTAACACCAAAGGGAAACTAACCAACTGCAGAGTCACAGTTCTGACTGCCCAGGTCAGTCCAGTCCTCTTTGGGTGAAATTTTACTCCTAGAAAGACTAAAGTTAATGATAAAAAGAACAAGATAATCAAAAATATGTTTGGGTCTCTATAGAATTAGTTTTTCTTAATTGCATATTTTTCCCTGAATATTGAAAGATGTCATAAGGGGATGTCATAAAAAACCCACAGTTTTATTTATCCTGGGGATGTTGCTGAGGACAGTGTTTGGATACAGAGTTTCCTTCTTTGCTTGGACTGCTGGGAGGCTCAGGGCTCAAGTTATAGCCTACCCCAATTAACTAATTGGAATCTCATGACAAAGATGGTATAATAACATTAAATACTACATAATATACCCAATTAAAGTATATAATTCAGTGGCTTTTAATATATTCACATAATTGTGCATCAAAATAAATTTGGGCACATTTTTATTACTCTGAAAAGAAACCCTGCACCCTTTAGCCATCACCCTCCACCCCCAATCTCCCATTCTCCCCAGCCCTAGGCAAACACTGATCTATCTCTGACACTTCTATCTCTGTAAATTTACCTATTCTTCCTATTAAAAATTTGCTTAATTTTCCTGTTACATATAAATGGAATCATACAATATGTGGTCCTTTGTCACTTTCATAATGTTTTCAAGGTTTGTACTTCATTTCTTTTTATTGCTGAATAATATTTCATTGTGTGGGTACACCACATTTTATCTATCCATTCATCAGTTGATGGACACTGGGTTGTTTCCACTTTTTGGCCGTTATGAATGATGCTTCTATGAACATTTGTCAAGTTTTTGTGGGGATATATGTTCTCATGTCTGTTGGGTGTATACTAGGAGTGGAATTTCTAGATCATACGTAACTGTGTTTAACCGTTTGATGAACGCCAGGCTGTTTTCCAAAGTGCTGCACCATTTTATGTTCTCACCACCAGTGTATCAGGTCTTAGTTTTTCCATATTCTTCCAACTTGCTGTTCTCTGTGTGTGATTGTAGCCATCCTGGTGGGTGTGAAGTGGTATCTTATTGTGGTTTTGATTTGCATTTTGCTGATGAATAATGATGTGGAGCATATTTCATATGCTTGTTAGCCATTTGCACGTCTTCTCTGGAGAGCTGTCCATTCAGATCCTTTGCCTATTTGTAAATTGGTGTCCCAACATCATTTTTTTAAAACATTATTATTTTTACATTTGTCTTAGCGACCTCGTCAAAAATCAATCAACTGTAAATATGAGTTTATTTCTGGAGTCTCAATTCTATTCTATTGATCTGTAAGTCTATCTTTATGACAGTACCACATTTTTTGATTACTATAGCTTTGTAGTATATTTTGACATCAAGAAGTCTGAATCCTCCAACCTTGTTCTTTTTCAAGATCATGTTGACTATTTGAGTTCCCTTGAATTTTGATATGAATTTTAGGATCTGTTTGTCAATTTCTGCAGAGAAGCTACCTGGGATTTTGTTTGTTTGTTTTTCTGAGACAAGATCTCACTCTGTTACCCATGCTGGGGTGCAGTGGTGCAGTCATAGCTCACTGCAGCCTCAAACTCCTGGGCTCAAGCAATCCTCCCTCCTCAGCCTCCCAAGTAGCTGGGACTACAGGGACATACCACCACACCCAGTTAATTTTATTTTTTAATTTTTTGTAGAGACAAGGTCTCACAATGTTTCCAGGCTGGTCTTGAACTTGTGACCTCGAGCAATCCTCCCACCTCAGCCTCCCAAAGTGCTGGGAGTACAGGCATGAGCCACCACACCTGGCCCTGGGCTTTTGGTGGAAATTGTTTCATATCAGTAGATCAATTTGGAGAGTATCGCCATCTGTATTAGTTTGCAAGGGCAGCCACAACAAAGTTCCACAAACTGGTTGACTTAAACAACAAAACATTGTTGTTTCTCAGTTCTGGAGGCTAGGAGTCCCAGTTGGTAGGGTTGGTTCCTTCTGTGAGGGAGAATCTGCTCCATGCCCTTCTCCTTTCCCTTCTGGCGATTTCCAGCGGTATCTGGTGTTCCTTGGATTGTAGCTGCATCACCCCAACCTCTGTCTTCACCTTCTCAGATGTCCTCCCTGTGTGCCTGTCTGTCTCTGTCCAAGTTTCCCCCTTCACAGTCATACTGGATTAGAGCCCACTCTGGTGACCTCGTCATCACTTGGTCATCTGCAAAATCCCTATCTGCAGTGAGGTCACATCCGCAGGTGCCGGGGGTTAGGACTTCAACATCCTTTGGGGGACACAGTCAACCCACAATACCATCTTAACAATATTAAGTCTTCCAATCCATGAATATGAGATGTCATCCAATTTATTTAGGTCTTCTTTAATTTTATTCA